>NW_027479050.1:0-262650 GCF_051014685.1 Ptiloglossa arizonensis | reverse complement strand
TAATCGGGCGAGTTTCTACTTTCAGACGCAGCAGGAACTTCTGGGTTTGGTCAATCCGTTCGCGAGATATGGGAGTTTAAAGCTAAGACATGGTTGAGAAGACAACAACTTTTTCGCAATTCTGCTGCTCCTAACGCTTAACCAGAATGGCCTAGGGAAAAAATACACATACCGTTGTAATCGGGCGAGTTTCTACTTTCAGATGCAATAGGAATTTTTGGGTTAGGTCAATCCGTTCGCGAGATATGGGAGTTTGAAGCCAAGAAGTGGTTGAGAAGGCAAAACATTTTTCGCAATTCTGCTGCTCCAAACGCTTAACCAGAATGCCCTAGGGAAAAAATACGCATATCGTTGTAATCGGGCGAGTTTCTACTTTCAGATGCAACAGGAATTTTTGGGTTAGGTCAATCCGTTCGCGAGATATGGGAGTTTGAAGCTAAGAAATGATTGAGAAGACAACAAATTTGTCGCACTTCTGCTGCTCCAAACTCTTAACCAGAATTGCCGAGGGAAAAACTGCACATACCGCTGTAATCGGGCGAGTTTCTACTTTCAGATGCAATAGGAATTTTTGGGTTAGGTCAATCCGTTCGCGAGATATGGGAATTTCAATGTAAGAAATGGTTGACAAGACAATAAATTTTTCGCACTTCTTCTGCTCCAATCGCTTAACCAGAATGGCCTAAGGGAAAAATACACGTACCGTTGTAATCGGGCGAGTTTCTACTTTCAGATGCAATAGTAATTTTTGGGTTAGGTCAATCCGTTCGCGAGATATGGCAGTTTGAAGCCAAGAAATGGTTGAGAAAGCAAAAAATTTTTCGCATTTCTGCTGCTCCAATCGCTTAACTAGAATGGCCTAGGGAAAAAATACGCATATCGTTGTAATCGGGCGAGTTTCTACTTTCAGACGCAGCAGGAACTTCTGGGTTTGGTCAATCCGTTCGCGAGATATGGGAGTTTGAAGCTAAGAAATGGTTGAGAAGACAACAAATTTTTCGCACTTCTGCTGCTCCTAACGCTTAACCAGAATGGCCTAGGGAAAAAATACACATACCGTTGTAATCGGGCGAGTTTCTACTTTCAGATGCAATAGGAATTTTTGGGTTAGGTCAATCCGTTCGCGAGATATGGGAGTTTGAAGCCAAGAAGTGGTTGAGAAGGCAAAACATTTTTCGCAATTCTGCTGCTCCAAACGCTTAACCAGAATGCCCTAGGGAAAAAATACGCATATCGTTGTAATCGGGCGAGTTTCTACTTTCAGACGCAGCAGGAACTTCTGGGTTTGGTCAATCCGTTCGCGAGATATGGGAGTTTGAAGCTAAGAAATGGTTGAGAAGACAACAACTTTTTCGCACTTCTGCTGCTCCTAACGCTTAACCAGAATGGCCTAGGGAAAAAATACACATACCGTTGTAATCGGGCGAGTTTCTACTTTCAGACGCAGCAGGAACTTCTGGGTTTGGTCAATCCGTTCGCGAGATATGGGAGTTTGAAGCTAAGAAATGGTTGAGAAGACAACAAATTTTTCGCACTTCTGCTGCTCCTAACGCTTAACCAGAATGGCCTAGGGAAAAAATACACATACCGTTGTAATCGGGCGAGTTTCTACTTTCAGACGCAGCAGGAACTTCTGGGTTTGGTCAATCCGTTCGCGAGATATGGGAGTTTAAAGCTAAGACATGGTTGAGAAGACAACAACTTTTTCGCAATTCTGCTGCTCCTAACGCTTAACCAGAATGGCCTAGGGAAAAAATACACATACCGTTGTAATCGGGCGAGTTTCTACTTTCAGATGCAATAGGAATTTTTGGGTTAGGTCAATCCGTTCGCGAGATATGGGAGTTTGAAGCCAAGAAGTGGTTGAGAAGGCAAAACATTTTTCGCAATTCTGCTGCTCCAAACGCTTAACCAGAATGCCCTAGGGAAAAAATACGCATATCGTTGTAATCGGGCGAGTTTCTACTTTCAGATGCAACAGGAATTTTTGGGTTAGGTCAATCCGTTCGCGAGATATGGGAGTTTGAAGCTAAGAAATGATTGAGAAGACAACAAATTTGTCGCACTTCTGCTGCTCCAAACTCTTAACCAGAATTGCCGAGGGAAAAACTGCACATACCGCTGTAATCGGGCGAGTTTCTACTTTCAGATGCAATAGGAATTTTTGGGTTAGGTCAATCCGTTCGCGAGATATGGGAATTTCAATGTAAGAAATGGTTGACAAGACAATAAATTTTTCGCACTTCTTCTGCTCCAATCGCTTAACCAGAATGGCCTAAGGGAAAAATACACGTACCGTTGTAATCGGGCGAGTTTCTACTTTCAGATGCAATAGTAATTTTTGGGTTAGGTCAATCCGTTCGCGAGATATGGCAGTTTGAAGCCAAGAAATGGTTGAGAAAGCAAAAAATTTTTCGCATTTCTGCTGCTCCAATCGCTTAACTAGAATGGCCTAGGGAAAAAATACGCATATCGTTGTAATCGGGCGAGTTTCTACTTTCAGACGCAGCAGGAACTTCTGGGTTTGGTCAATCCGTTCGCGAGATATGGGAGTTTGAAGCTAAGAAATGGTTGAGAAGACAACAAATTTTTCGCACTTCTGCTGCTCCTAACGCTTAACCAGAATGGCCTAGGGAAAAAATACACATACCGTTGTAATCGGGCGAGTTTCTACTTTCAGACGCAACCGGAATTTTTGGGTTAGGTCAATCCGTTCGCGAGATATGGGAGTTTGAAGCCAAGAAATGGTTGAGAAGACAACAAATTTTTCGCACTTCTGCTGCTCCAAACGCTTAACCAGAATGGCCTAGGGAAAAAATACGCATATCGTTGTAATCGGGCGAGTTTCTACTTTCAGACGCAGCAGGAACTTCTGGGTTTGGTCAATCCGTTCGCGGGATATGGGAGTTTGAAGCTAAGAAATGGTTGAGAAGACAACAAATTTTTCGCACTTCTGCTGCTCCTAACGCTTAACCAGAATGGCCTAGGGAAAAAATACACATACCGTTGTAATCGGGCGAGTTTCTACTTTCAGACGCAACAGGAATTTTTGGGTTAGGTCAATCCGTTCGCGAGATATGGGAGTTTGAAGCCAAGAAATGGTTGAGAAGGCAAAAAATTTTTCGCAATTCTGCTGCTCTACACGCTTAACCAGAATGGCCTAGGAAAAAATGCACATACCGTTGTAATCGGGCGAGTTTCTACTTTCAGATGCAACAGGAATTTTTGGGTTAGGTCAATCCGTTCGCGAGATATGGGAGTTTGAAGCTAAGAAATGATTGAGAAGACAACAAATTTGTCGCACTTCTGCTGCTCCAAACGCTTAACCAGATTTGCCGAGGGAAAAACTGCACATACCGCTGTAATCGGGCGAGTTTCTACTTTCAGATGCAATAGGAATTTTTGGGTTAGGTCAATCCGTTCGCGAGATATGGGACTTTCAAGGTAAGAAATGGTTGACAAGACAATAAATTTTTCGCACTTCTGCTGCTCCAAACGCTTAACCAGAATGGCATAGGGAAAAAATACACATATCGTTGTAATCGGGCGAGTTTCTACTTTCAGACGCAGCAGGAACTTCTGGGTTTGGTCAATCCGTTCGCGAGATATGGGAGTTTAAAGCTAAGAAATGGTTGAGAAGACAACAACTTTTTCGCACTTCTGCTGCTCCTAACGCTTAACCAGAATGGCCTAGGGAAAAAATACGCATACCGTTGTAATCGGGCGAGTTTCTACTTTCAGATGCAACAGGAATTTTTGGGTTAGGTCAATCCGTTCCCGAGATATGGGAGTTTGAAGCTAAGAAATGATTGAGAAGACAACAAATTTGTCGCACTTCTGCTGCTCCAAACGCTTAACCAGAATAGCCTAGGGAAAAACTACACATACCGTTGTAATCGGGCGAGTTTCTACTTTCAGATGCAATAGGAATTTTTGGGTTAGGTCAATACGTTCGCGAGATATGGGACTTTCAAGCTAAGAAATGGTTGACAAGACAATAAATTTTTCGCACTTCTGCTGCTCCAATCGCTTAACCAGAATGGCCTAAGGGAAAAATACACGTACCGTTGTAATCGGGCGAGTTTCTACTTTCAGATGCAATAGTAATTTTTGGGTTAGGTCAATCCGTTCGCGAGATATGGCAGTTTGAAGCCAAGAAATGGTTGAGAAAGCAAAAAATTTTTCGCATTTCTGCTGCTCCAATCGCTTAAACAGAATGGCCTAGGGAAAAAATACGCATATCGTTGTAATCGGGCGAGTTTCTACTTTCAGACGCAGCAGGAACTTCTGGGTTTGGTCAATCCGTTCGCGAGATATGGGAGTTTGAAGCTAAGAAATGGTTGAGAAGACAACAAATTTTTCGCACTTCTGCTGCTCCTAACGCTTAACCAGAATGGCCTAGGGAAAAAATACACATACCGTTGTAATCGGGCGAGTTTCTACTTTCAGACGCAACAGGAATTTTTGGGTTAGGTCAATCCGTTCGCGAGATATGGGAGTTTGAAGCCAAGAAATGGTTGAGAAGACAACAAATTTTTCGCACTTCTGCTGCTCCAAACGCTTAACCAGAGTGGCCTAATGGAAAAATACACGTACCGTTGTAATCGGGCGAGTTTCTACTTTCAGATGCAATAGGAATTTTTGGGTTAGGTCAATCCGTTCGCGAGATATGGCAGTTTGAAGCCAAGAAATGGTTGAGAAAGCAAAAAATTTTTCGCAATTCTGCTGCTCCAAACGCTTAACCAGAATTGCCTAGGGAATGAATACACATACCGCTGTAATCGGGCGAGTTTCTACTTTCAGATGCAATAGGAATTTTTGGGTTAGGTCAATCCGTTCGCGAGATATGGGAGTTTGAAGCCAAGAAGTGGTTGAGAAGGCAAAACATTTTTCGCAATTCTGCTGCTCCAAACGCTTAACCAGAATGCCCTAGGGAAAAAATACGCATATCGTTGTAATCGGGCGAGTTTCTACTTTCAGACGCAGCAGGAACTTCTGGGTTTGGTCAATCCGTTCGCGAGATATGGGAGTTTGAAGCTAAGAAATGGTTGAGAAGACAACAACTTTTTCGCACTTCTGCTGCTCCTAACGCTTAACCAGAATGGCCTAGGGAAAAAATACACATACCGTTGTAATCGGGCGAGTTTCTACTTTCAGATGCAACAGGAATTTTTGGGTTAGTTCAATCCGTTCGCGAGATATGGGAGTTTGAAGCTAAGAAATGATTGAGAAGACAACAAATTTGTCGCACTTCTGCTGCTCCAAACGCTTAACCAGAATTGCCGAGGGAAAAACTGCACATACCGCTGTAATCGGGCGAGTTTCTACTTTCAGATGCAATAGGAATTTTTGGGTTAGGTCAATCCGTTCGCGAGATATGGGAATTTCAATGTAAGAAATGGTTGACAAGACAATAAATTTTTCGCACTTCTGCTGCTCCAAACGCTTAACCAGAATTGCCGAGGGAAAAACTGCACATACCGCTGTAATCGGGCGAGTTTCTACTTTCAGATGCAATAGGAATTTTTGGGTTAGGTCAATCCGTTCGCGAGATATGGGAATTTCAATGTAAGAAATGGTTGACAAGACAATAAATTTTTCGCACTTCTTCTGCTCCAATCGCTTAACCAGAATGGCCTAAGGGAAAAATACACGTACCGTTGTAATCGGGCGAGTTTCTACTTTCAGATGCAATAGTAATTTTTGGGTTAGGTCAATCCGTTCGCGAGATATGGCAGTTTGAAGCCAAGAAATGGTTGAGAAAGCAAAAAATTTTTCGCATTTCTGCTGCTCCAATCGCTTAACTAGAATGGCCTAGGGAAAAAATACGCATATCGTTGTAATCGGGCGAGTTTCTACTTTCAGACGCAGCAGGAACTTCTGGGTTTGGTCAATCCGTTCGCGAGATATGGGAGTTTGAAGCTAAGAAATGGTTGAGAAGACAACAAATTTTTCGCACTTCTGCTGCTCCTAACGCTTAACCAGAATGGCCTAGGGAAAAAATACACATACCGTTGTAATCGGGCGAGTTTCTACTTTCAGACGCAACAGGAATTTTTGGGTTAGGTCAATCCGTTCGCGAGATATGGGAGTTTGAAGCCAAGAAATGGTTGAGAAGACAACAAATTTTTCGCACTTCTGCTGCTCCAAACGCTTAACCAGAATGGCCTAGGGAAAAAATACGCATATCGTTGTAATCGGGCGAGTTTCTACTTTCAGACGCAGCAGGAACTTCTGGGTTTGGTCAATCCGTTCGCGAGATATGGGAGTTTGAAGCTAAGAAATGGTTGAGAAGACAACAAATTTTTCGCACTTCTGCTGCTCCTAACGCTTAACCAGAATGGCCTAGGGAAAAAATACACATACCGTTGTAATCGGGCGAGTTTCTACTTTCAGACGCAACAGGAATTTTTGGGTTAGGTCAATCCGTTCGCGAGATATGGGAGTTTGAAGCCAAGAAATGGTTGAGAAGGCAAAAAATTTTTCGCAATTCTGCTGCTCTACACGCTTAACCAGAATGGCCTAGGGAAAAAATGCACATACCGTTGTAATCGGGCGAGTTTCTACTTTCAGATGCAACAGGAATTTTTGGGTTAGGTCAATCCGTTCGCGAGATATGGGAGTTTGAAGCTAAGAAATGATTGAGAAGACAACAAATTTGTCGCACTTCTGCTGCTCCAAACGCTTAACCAGAATTGCCGAGGGAAAAACTGCACATACCGCTGTAATCGGGCGAGTTTCTACTTTCAGATGCAATAGGAATTTTTGGGTTAGGTCAATCCGTTCGCGAGATATGGGACTTTCAAGGTAAGAAATGGTTGACAAGACAATAAATTTTTCGCACTTCTGCTGCTCCAATCGCTTAACCAGAATGGCCTAAGGGAAAAATACACGTACCGTTGTAATCGGGCGAGTTTCTACTTTCAGATGCAATAGGAATTTTTGGGTTAGGTCAATCCGTTCGCGAGATATGGGAGTTTGAAGCTAAGAAATGGTTATGAAGACAACAAATTTTTCGCAATTCTGCTGCTCCAAACGCTTAACCAGAATGGCATAGGGAAAAAATACACATACCGTTGTAATCGGGCGAGTTTCTACTTTCAGATGCAACAGGAATTTTTGGGTTAGGTCAATCCGTTCGAGAGATATGGGAGTTTGAAGCTAATAAATGATTGAGAAGACAACAAATTTTTCGCACTTCTGCTGCTCCTAACGCTTAACCAGAATGGCCTAGGGAAAAAATACACATATCGTTGTAATCGGGCGAGTTTCTACTTTCAGACGCAGCAGGAACTTCTGGGTTTGGTCAATCCGTTCGCGAGATATGGGAGTTTGAAGCTAAGAAATGGTTGAGAAGACAACAAATTTTTCGCACTTCTGCTGCTCCTAACGCTTAACCAGAATGGCCTAGGGAAAAAATACACATACCGTTGTAATCGGGCGAGTTTCTACTTTCAGACGCAACAGGAATTTTTGGGTTAGGTCAATCCGTTCGCGAGATATGGGAGTTTGAAGCCAAGAAATGGTTGAGAAGACAACAAATTTTTCGCACTTCTGCTGCTCCAAACGCTTAACCAGAATGGCCTAATGGAAAAATACACGTACCGTTGTAATCGGGCGAGTTTCTACTTTCAGATGCAATAGGAATTTTTGGGTTAGGTCAATCCGTTCGCGAGATATGGCAGTTTGAAGCCAAGAAATGGTTGAGAAAGCAAAAAATTTTTCGCAATTCTGCTGCTCCAAACGCTTAACCAGAATTGGCTAGGGAATGAATACACATACCGCTGTAATCGGGCGAGTTTCTACTTTCAGATGCAATAGGAATTTTTGGGTTAGGTCAATCCGTTCGCGAGATATGGGAGTTTGAAGCCAAGAAGTGGTTGAGAAGGCAAAACATTTTTCGCAATTCTGCTGCTCCAAACGCTTAACCAGAATGCCCTAGGGAAAAAATACGCATATCGTTGTAATCGGGCGAGTTTCTACTTTCAGACGCAGCAGGAACTTCTGGGTTTGGTCAATCCGTTCGCGAGATATGGGAGTTTGAAGCTCAGAAATGGTTGAGAAGACAACAACTTTTTCGCACTTCTGCTGCTCCTAACGCTTAACCAGAATGGCCTAGGGAAAAAATACACATACCGTTGTAATCGGGCGAGTTTCTACTTTCAGATGCAACAGGAATTTTTGGGTTAGGTCAATCCGTTCGCGAGATATGGGAGTTTGAAGCTAAGAAATGATTGAGAAGACAACAAATTTGTCGCACTTCTGCTGCTCCAAACGCTTAACCAGAATTGCCGAGGGAAAAACTGCACATACCGCTGTAATCGGGCGAGTTTCTACTTTCAGATGCAATAGGAATTTTTGGGTTAGGTCAATCCGTTCGCGAGATATGGGAATTTCAATGTAAGAAATGGTTGACAAGACAATAAATTTTTCGCACTTCTTCTGCTCCAATCGCTTAACCAGAATGGCCTAAGGGAAAAATACACGTACCGTTGTAATCGGGCGAGTTTCTACTTTCAGATGCAATAGTAATTTTTGGGTTAGGTCAATCCGTTCGCGAGATATGGCAGTTTGAAGCCAAGAAATGGTTGAGAAAGCAAAAAATTTTTCGCATTTCTGCTGCTCCAATCGCTTAACTAGAATGGCCTAGGGAAAAAATACGCATATCGTTGTAATCGGGCGAGTTTCTACTTTCAGACGCAGCAGGAACTTCTGGGTTTGGTCAATCCGTTCGCGAGATATGGGAGTTTGAAGCTAAGAAATGGTTGAGAACACAACAAATTTTTCGCACTTCTGCTGCTCCTAACGCTTAACCAGAATGGCCTAGGGAAAAAATACACATACCGTTGTAATCGGGCGAGTTTCTACTTTCAGACGCAACAGGAATTTTTGGGTTAGGTCAATCCGTTCGCGAGATATGGGAGTTTGAAGCCAAGAAATGGTTGAGAAGACAACAAATTTTTCGCACTTCTGCTGCTCCAAACGCTTAACCAGAATGGCCTAGGGAAAAAATACGCATATCGTTGTAATCGGGCGAGTTTCTACTTTCAGACGCAGCAGGAACTTCTGGGTTTGGTCAATCCGTTCGCGAGATATGGGAGTTTGAAGCTAAGAAATGGTTGAGAAGACAACAAATTTTTCGCACTTCTGCTGCTCCTAACGCTTAACCAGAATGGCCTAGGGAAAAAATACACATACCGTTGTAATCGGGCGAGTTTCTACTTTCAGACGCAACAGGAATTTTTGGGTTAGGTCAATCCGTTCGCGAGATATGGGAGTTTGAAGCCAAGAAATGGTTGAGAAGGCAAAAAATTTTTCGCAATTCTGCTGCTCTACACGCTTAACCAGAATGGCCTAGGGAAAAAATGCACATACCGTTGTAATCGGGCGAGTTTCTACTTTCAGATGCAACAGGAATTTTTGGGTTAGGTCAATCCGTTCGCGAGATATGGGAGTTTGAAGCTAAGAAATGATTGAGAAGACAACAAATTTGTCGCACTTCTGCTGCTCCAAACGCTTAACCAGAATTGCCGAGGGAAAAACTGCACATACCGCTGTAATCGGGCGAGTTTCTACTTTCAGATGCAATAGGAATTTTTGGGTTAGGTCAATCCGTTCGCGAGATATGGGACTTTCAAGGTAAGAAATGGTTGACAAGACAATAAATTTTTCGCACTTCTGCTGCTCCAATCGCTTAACCAGAATGGCCTAAGGGAAAAATACACGTACCGTTGTAATCGGGCGAGTTTCTACTTTCAGATGCAATAGGAATTTTTGGGTTAGGTCAATCCGTTCGCGAGATATGGGAGTTTGAAGCTAAGAAATGGTTATGAAGACAACAAATTTTTCGCAATTCTGCTGCTCCAAACGCTTAACCAGAATGGCATAGGGAAAAAATACACATACCGTTGTAATCGGGCGAGTTTCTACTTTCAGATGCAACAGGAATTTTTGGGTTAGGTCAATCCGTTCGAGAGATATGGGAGTTTGAAGCTAATAAATGATTGAGAAGACAACAAATTTTTCGCACTTCTGCTGCTCCTAACGCTTAACCAGAATGGCCTAGGGAAAAAATACACATATCGTTGTAATCGGGCGAGTTTCTACTTTCAGACGCAGCAGGAACTTCTGGGTTTGGTCAATCCGTTCGCGAGATATGGGAGTTTAAAGCTAAGAAATGGTTGAGAAGACAACAACTTTTTCGCACTTCTGCTGCTCCTAACGCTTAACCAGAATGGCCTAGGGAAAAAATACGCATACCGTTGTAATCGGGCGAGTTTCTACTTTCAGATGCAACAGGAATTTTTGGGTTAGGTCAATCCGTTCCCGAGATATGGGAGTTTGAAGCTAAGAAATGATTGAGAAGACAACAAATTTGTCGCACTTCTGCTGCTCCAAACGCTTAACCAGAATAGCCTAGGGAAAAACTACACATACCGTTGTAATCGGGCGAGTTTCTACTTTCAGATGCAATAGGAATTTTTGGGTTAGGTCAATACGTTCGCGAGATATGGGACTTTCAAGCTAAGAAATGGTTGACAAGACAATAAATTTTTCGCACTTCTGCTGCTCCAATCGCTTAACCAGAATGGCCTAAGGGAAAAATACACGTACCGTTGTAATCGGGCGAGTTTCTACTTTCAGATGCAATAGTAATTTTTGGGTTAGGTCAATCCGTTCGCGAGATATGGCAGTTTGAAGCCAAGAAATGGTTGAGAAAGCAAAAAATTTTTCGCATTTCTGCTGCTCCAATCGCTTAAACAGAATGGCCTAGGGAAAAAATACGCATATCGTTGTAATCGGGCGAGTTTCTACTTTCAGACGCAGCAGGAACTTCTGGGTTTGGTCAATCCGTTCGCGAGATATGGGAGTTTGAAGCTAAGAAATGGTTGAGAAGACAACAAATTTTTCGCACTTCTGCTGCTCCTAACGCTTAACCAGAATGGCCTAGGGAAAAAATACACATACCGTTGTAATCGGGCGAGTTTCTACTTTCAGACGCAACAGGAATTTTTGGGTTAGGTCAATCCGTTCGCGAGATATGGGAGTTTGAAGCCAAGAAATGGTTGAGAAGACAACAAATTTTTCGCACTTCTGCTGCTCCAAACGCTTAACCAGAATGGCCTAATGGAAAAATACACGTACCGTTGTAATCGGGCGAGTTTCTACTTTCAGATGCAATAGGAATTTTTGGGTTAGGTCAATCCGTTCGCGAGATATGGCAGTTTGAAGCCAAGAAATGGTTGAGAAAGCAAAAAATTTTTCGCAATTCTGCTGCTCCAAACGCTTAACCAGAATTGCCTAGGGAATGAATACACATACCGCTGTAATCGGGCGAGTTTCTACTTTCAGATGCAATAGGAATTTTTGGGTTAGGTCAATCCGTTCGCGAGATATGGGAGTTTGAAGCCAAGAAGTGGTTGAGAAGGCAAAACATTTTTCGCAATTCTGCTGCTCCAAACGCTTAACCAGAATGCCCTAGGGAAAAAATACGCATATCGTTGTAATCGGGCGAGTTTCTACTTTCAGACGCAGCAGGAACTTCTGGGTTTGGTCAATCCGTTCGCGAGATATGGGAGTTTGAAGCTAAGAAATGGTTGAGAAGACAACAAATTTTTCGCACTTCTGCTGCTCCCAACGCTTAACCAGAATGGCCTAGGGAAAAAATACGCATACCGTTGTAATCGGGCGAGTTTCTACTTTCAGATGCAACAGGAATTTTTGGGTTAGGTCAATCCGTTCGCGAGATATGGGAGTTTGAAGCTAAGAAATGATTGAGAAGACAACAAATTTTTCGCACTTCTGTTGCTCCTGACGTTTAACCAGAATGGCCTAGGGTAAAAATACACATATCGTTGTAATCGGGCGAGTTTCTACTTTCAGATGCAATAGGAATTTTTGGGTTAGGTCAATACGTTCGCGAGATATGGGAGTTTGAAGCTAAGAAATGGTTAAGAAGACAACAAATTTTTCGCACTTCTGCTGCTCCAAACGCTTAACCCGAATGGCCTAGGGAAAAAATACACATACCGCTGTAATCGGGCGAGTTTCTACTTTCAGATGCAATAGGAATTTTTGGGTTAGGTCAATCCGTTCGCGAGATATGGGAGTTTGAAGCCAAGAAGTGGTTGAGAAGGCAAAACATTTTTCGCAATTCTGCTGCTCCAAACGCTTAACCAGAATGCCCTAGAGAAAAAATACGCATATCGTTGTAATCGGGCGAGCTTCTACTTTCAGACGCAGCAGGAACTTCTGGGTTTGGTCAATCCGTTCGCGAGATATGGGAGTTTGAAGCTAAGAAATGGTTGAGAAGACAACAACTTTTTCGCACTTCTGCTGCTCCTAACGCTTAACCAGAATGGCCTAGGGAAAAAATACACATACCGTTGTAATCGGGCGAGTTTCTACTTTCAGATGCAACAGGAATTTTTGGGTTAGGTCAATCCGTTCGCGAGATATGGGAGTTTGAAGCTAAGAAATGATTGAGAAGACAACAAATTTGTCGCACTTCTGCTGCTCCAAACGCTTAACCAGAATTGCCGAGGGAAAAACTGCACATACCGCTGTAATCGGGCGAGTTTCTACTTTCAGATGCAATAGGAATTTTTGGGTTAGGTCAATCCGTTCGCGAGATATGGGACTTTCAAGGTAAGAAATGGTTGACAAGACAATAAATTTTTCGCACTTCTGCTGCTCCAATCGCTTAACCAGAATGGCCTAAGGGAAAAATACACGTACCGTTGTAATCGGGCGAGTTTCTACTTTCAGATGCAATAGGAATTTTTGGGTTAGGTCAATCCGTTCGCGAGATATGGGAGTTTGAAGCTAAGAAATGGTTATGAAGACAACAAATTTTTCGCAATTCTGCTGCTCCAAACGCTTAACCAGAATGGCATAGGGAAAAAATACACATACCGTTGTAATCGGGCGAGTTTCTACTTTCAGATGCAACAGGAATTTTTGGGTTAGGTCAATCCGTTCGCGAGATATGGGAGTTTGAAGCTAATAAATGATTGAGAAGACAACAAATTTTTCGCACTTCTGCTGCTCCTAACGCTTAACCAGAATGGCCTAGGGAAAAAATACACATATCGTTGTAATCGGGCGAGTTTCTACTTTCAGACGCAGCAGGAACTTCTGGGTTTGGTCAATCCGTTCGCGAGATATGGGAGTTTAAAGCTAAGACATGGTTGAGAAGACAACAACTTTTTCGCACTTCTGCTGCTCCTAACGCTTAACCAGAATGGCCTAGGGAAAAAATACACATACCGTTGTAATCGGGCGAGTTTCTACTTTCAGATGCAATAGGAATTTTTGGGTTAGGTCAATCCGTTCGCGAGATATGGGAGTTTGAAGCCAAGAAGTGGTTGAGAAGGCAAAACATTTTTCGCAATTCTGCTGCTCCAAACGCTTAACCAGAATGCCCTAGGGAAAAAATACGCATATCGTTGTAATCGGGCGAGTTTCTACTTTCAGACGCAGCAGGAACTTCTGGGTTTGGTCAATCCGTTCGCGAGATATGGGAGTTTGAAGCTAAGAAATGGTTGAGAAGACAACAAATTTTTCGCACTTCTGCTGCTCCCAACGCTTAACCAGAATGGCCTAGGGAAAAAATACGCATACCGTTGTAATCGGGCGAGTTTCTACTTTCAGATGCAACAGGAATTTTTGGGTTAGGTCAATCCGTTCGCGAGATATGGGAGCTTGAAGCTAAGAAATGATTGAGAAGACAACAAATTTTTCGCACTTCTGCTGCTCCTGACGTTTAACCAGAATGGCCTAGGGAAAAAATACACATATCGTTGTAATCGGGCGAGTTTCTACTTTCAGATGCAATAGGAATTTTTGGGTTAGGTCAATACGTTCGCGAGATATGGGAGTTTGAAGCTAAGAAATGGTTAAGAAGACAACAAATTTTTCGCACTTCTGCTGCTCCAAACGCTTAACCCGAATGGCCTAGGGAAAAAATACACATACCGCTGTAATCGGGCGAGTTTCTACTTTCAGATGCAATAGGAATTTTTGGGTTAGGTCAATCCGTTCGCGAGATATGGGAGTTTGAAGCCAAGAAGTGGTTGAGAAGGCAAAGCATTTTTCGCAATTCTGCTGCTCCAAACGCTTAACCAGAATGCCCTAGGGAAAAAATACGCATATCGTTGTAATCGGGCGAGTTTCTACTTTCAGACGCAGCAGGAACTTCTGGGTTTGGTCAATCCGTTCGCGAGATATGGGAGTTTGAAGCTAAGAAATGGTTGAGAAGACAACAACTTTTTCGCACTTCTGCTGCTCCTAACGCTTAACCAGAATGGCCTAGGGAAAAAATACACATACCGTTGTAATCGGGCGAGTTTCTACTTTCAGATGCAACAGGAATTTTTGGGTTAGGTCAATCCGTTCGCGAGATATGGGAGTTTGAAGCTAATAAATGATTGAGAAGACAACAAATTTTTCGCACTTCTGCTGCTCCAAACGCTTAACCAGAATGGCATAGGGAAAAAATACACATACCGTTGTAATCGGGCGAGTTTCTACTTTCAGATGCAACAGGAATTTTTGGGTTAGGTCAATCCGTTCGCGAGATATGGGACTTTCAAGGTAAGAAATGGTTGACAAGACAATAAATTTTTCGCACTTCTGCTGCTCCAATCGCTTAACCAGAATGGCCTAAGGGAAAAATACACGTACCGTTGTAATCGGGCGAGTTTCTACTTTCAGATGCAATAGGAATTTTTGGGTTAGGTCAATCCGTTCGCGAGATATGGGAGTTTGAAGCTAAGAAATGGTTATGAAGACAACAAATTTTTCGCAATTCTGCTGCTCCAAACGCTTAACCAGAATGGCATAGGGAAAAAATACACATACCGTTGTAATCGGGCGAGTTTCTACTTTCAGATGCAACAGGAATTTTTGGGTTAGGTCAATCCGTTCGCGAGATATGGGAGTTTGAAGCTAATAAATGATTGAGAAGACAACAAATTTTTCGCACTTCTGCTGCTCCTAACGCTTAACCAGAATGGCCTAGGGAAAAAATACACATATCGTTGTAATCGGGCGAGTTTCTACTTTCAGACGCAGCAGGAACTTCTGGGTTTGGTCAATCCGTTCGCGAGATATGGGAGTTTAAAGCTAAGACATGGTTGAGAAGACAACAACTTTTTCGCACTTCTGCTGCTCCTAACGCTTAACCAGAATGGCCTAGGGAAAAAATACACATACCGTTGTAATCGGGCGAGTTTCTACTTTCAGATGCAATAGGAATTTTTGGGTTAGGTCAATCCGTTCGCGAGATATGGGAGTTTGAAGCCAAGAAGTGGTTGAGAAGGCAAAACATTTTTCGCAATTCTGCTGCTCCAAACGCTTAACCAGAATGCCCTAGGGAAAAAATACGCATATCGTTGTAATCGGGCGAGTTTCTACTTTCAGACGCAGCAGGAACTTCTGGGTTTGGTCAATCCGTTCGCGAGATATGGGAGTTTGAAGCTAAGAAATGGTTGAGAAGACAACAACTTTTTCGCACTTCTGCTGCTCCTAACGCTTAACCAGAATGGCCTAGGGAAAAAATACACATACCGTTGTAATCGGGCGAGTTTCTACTTTCAGATGCAACAGGAATTTTTGGGTTAGGTCAATCCGTTCGCGAGATATGGGAGTTTGAAGCAAAGAAATGATTGAGAAGACAACAAATTTGTCGCACTTCTGCTGCTCCAAACGCTTAACCAGAATTGCCGAGGGAAAAACTGCACATACCGCTGTAATCGGGCGAGTTTCTACTTTCAGATGCAATAGGAATTTTTGGGTTAGGTCAATCCGTTCGCGAGATATGGGAATTTCAAGGTAAGAAATGGTTGACAAGACAATAAATTTTTCGCACTTCTGCTGCTCCAATCGCTTAACCAGAATGGCCTAAGGGAAAAATACACATACCGTTGTAATCGGGCGAGTTTCTACTTTCAGATGCAACAGGAATTTTTGGGTTAGGTCAATCCGTTCGCGAGATATGGGAGTTTGAAGCCAATAAATGATTGAGAAGACAACAAATTTTTCGCACTTCTGTTGCTCCTAACGCTTAACCAGAATGGCCTAGGGAAAAAATACAGATATCGTTGTAATCGGGCGAGTTTCTACTTTCAGACGCAGCAGGAACTTCTGGGTTTGGTCAATCCGTTCGCGAGATATGGGAGTTTAAAGCTAAGACATGGTTGAGAAGACAACAACTTTTTCGCACTTCTGCTGCTCCTAACGCTTAACCAGAATGGCCTAGGGAAAAAATACGCAGACCGTTGTAATCGGGCGAGTTTCTACTTTCAGATGCAACAGGAATTTTTGGATTAGGTCAATCCGTTCCCGAGATATGGGAGTTTGAAGCTAAGAAATGATTGAGAAGACAACAAATTTGTCGCACTTCTGCTGCTCCAAACGCTTAACCAGAATAGCCTAGGGAAAAACTACACATACCGTTGTAATCGGGCGAGTTTCTACTTTCAGACGCAGCAGGAACTTCTGGGTTTGGTCAATCCGTTCGCGAGATATGGAAGTTTGAAGCTAAGAAATGGTTGAGAAGACAACAAATTTTTCGCACTCCTGCTGCTCCTAACGCTTAACCAGAATGGCCTAGGGAAAAAATACACATACCGTTGTAATCGGGCGAGTTTCTACTTTCAGATGCAACAGGAATTTTTGGGTTAGGTCAATCCGTTCCCGAGATATGGGAGTTTGAAGCTAAGAAATGTTTGAGAAGACAACAAATTTTTCGCAGTTCTGCTGCTCCAATCGCTTAACCAGAATGGCTTAAGGGAAAAATACACATACCGTTGTAATCGGGCGAGTTTCTACTTTCAGATGCAACAGGAATTTTTGGGTTAGGTCAATCCGTTCCCGAGATATGGGAGTTTGAAGCTAAGAAATGTTTGAGAAGACAACAAATTTTTCGCACTTCTGCTGCTCCAATCGCTTAACCAGAATGGCTTAAGGGAAAAATACACATACCGTTGTAATCGGGCGAGTTTCTACTTTCAGATGCAATAGGAATTTTTGGGTTAGGTCAATCCGTTCGCGAGATATGGGAGTTTGAATCTAAGAAATGATTGAGAAGGCAACAAATTTTTCGCACTTCTGCTGCTCCTAACGCTTAACCAGAATGGCCTAGGGAAAAAATACACATATCGTTGTAATCGGGCGAGTTTCTACTTTCAGACGCAGCAGGAACTTCTGGGTTTGGTCAATCCGTTCGCGAGATATGGGAGTTTGAAACTAAGAAATGATTGAGAAGACAACAAATTTTTCGCACTTCTGCTGCTCCAAACGCTTAACCAGAATGGCCTAGGGAAAAAATACGCATATCGTTGTAATCGGGCGAGTTTCTACTTTCAGACGCAGCAGGAACTTCTGGGTTTGGTCAATCCGTTCGCGAGATATGGGAGTTTGAAGCTAAGAAATGGTTGAGAAGACAACAAATTTTTCGCACTCCTGCTGCTCCAAACGCTTAACCAGAATGGCCTAGGGAAAAAATACGCATATCGTTGTAATCGGGCGAGTTTCTACTTTCAGACGCAGCAGGAACTTCTGGGTTTGGTCAATCCGTTCGCGAGATATGGGAGTTTGAAACTAAGAAATGATTGAGAAGACAACAAATTTTTCGCACTTCTGCTGCTCCAATCGCTTAACCAGAATGGCTTAAGGGAAAAATACACATACCGTTTTAATCGGGCGAGTTTCTACTTTCAGATGCAATAGGAATTTTTGGGTTAGGTCAATCTGTTCGCGAGATATGGGAGTTTGAAGCCAAGAAATGGTTGAGAAGGCAAACAATTTTTCGCTATTCTGCTGCTCCAAACGCTTAACCAGAATGGCCTATGGAAAAAATACACATACCGTTGTAATCGGGCGAGTTTCTTGTTTCAGATGCAACAAGAATTTTTGGGTTAGGTCAATCCGTTCGCGAGATATGGGAGTTTGAAGTAAGAACTGGTAAAGAAGACAACAAATTTTTCGCACTACTGCTGCTCCAAACGCTTAACCAGTGTGGCCTAGGGAAAAAATACACATACCGTTGTAATCGGGCGAGTTTCTACTTTCAGATGCAACAGGAATTTTTGGGTTAGGTCAATCCGTTCGCGAGATATGGGAGTTTGAAGCTAAGAAATGGTTATGAAGACAACAAATTTTTCGCAATTCTGCTGCTCCAAACGCTTAACCAGAATGGCATAGGGAAAAAATACACATACCGTTGTAATCGGGCGAGTTTCTACTTTCAGATGCAACAGGAATTTTTGGGTTAGGTCAATCCGTTCGCGAGATATGGGAGTTTGAAGCTAATAAATGATTGAGAAGACAACAAATTTTTCGCACTTCTGCTGCTCCTAACGCTTAACCAGAATGGCCTAGGGAAAAAATACACATATCGTTGTAATCGGGCGAGTTTCTACTTTCAGACGCAGCAGGAACTTCTGGGTTTGGTCAATCCGTTCGCGAGATATGGGAGTTTAAAGCTAAGACATGGTTGAGAAGACAACAACTTTTTCGCACTTCTGCTGCTCCTAACGCTTAACCAGAATGGCCTAGGGAAAAAATACACATACCGTTGTAATCGGGCGAGTTTCTACTTTCAGATGCAATAGGAATTTTTGGGTTAGGTCAATCCGTTCGCGAGATATGGGAGTTTGAAGCCAAGAAGTGGTTGAGAAGGCAAAACATTTTTCGCAATTCTGCTGCTCCAAACGCTTAACCAGAATGCCCTAGGGAAAAAATACGCATATCGTTGTAATCGGGCGAGTTTCTACTTTCAGACGCAGCAGGAACTTCTGGGTTTGGTCAATCCGTTCACGAGATATGGGAGTTTGAAGCTAAGAAATGGTTGAGAAGACAACAACTTTTTCGCACTTCTGCTGCTCCTAACGCTTAACCAGAATGGCCTAGGGAAAAAATACACATACCGTTGTAATCGGGCGAGTTTCTACTTTCAGATGCAACAGGAATTTTTGGGTTAGGTCAATCCGTTCGCGAGATATGGGAGTTTGAAGCAAAGAAATGATTGAGAAGACAACAAATTTGTCGCACTTCTGCTGCTCCAAACGCTTAACCAGAATTGCCGAGGGAAAAACTGCACATACCGCTGTAATCGGGCGAGTTTCTACTTTCAGATGCAATAGGAATTTTTGGGTTAGGTCAATCCGTTCGCGAGATATGGGAATTTCAAGGTAAGAAATGGTTGACAAGACAATAAATTTTTCGCACTTCTGCTGCTCCAATCGCTTAACCAGAATGGCCTAAGGGAAAAATACACGTACCGTTGTAATCGGGCGAGTTTCTACTTTCAGATGCAATAGGAATTTTTGGGTTAGGTCAATCCGTTCGCGAGATATGGGAGTTTGAAGCTAAGAAATGGTTATGAAGACAACAAATTTTTCGCAATTCTGCTGCTCCAAACGCTTAACCAGAATGGCATAGGGAAAAAATACACATACCGTTGTAATCGGGCGAGTTTCTACTTTCAGATGCAACAGGAATTTTTGGGTTAGGTCAATCCGTTCGCGAGATATGGGAGTTTGAAGCCAATAAATGATTGAGAAGACAACAAATTTTTCGCACTTCTGTTGCTCCTAACGCTTAACCAGAATGGCCTAGGGAAAAAATACAGATATCGTTGTAATCGGGCGAGTTTCTACTTTCAGACGCAGCAGGAACTTCTGGGTTTGGTCAATCCGTTCGCGAGATATGGGAGTTTAAAGCTAAGACATGGTTGAGAAGACAACAACTTTTTCGCACTTCTGCTGCTCCTAACGCTTAACCAGAATGGCCTAGGGAAAAAATACGCATACCGTTGTAATCGGGCGAGTTTCTACTTTCAGATGCAACAGGAATTTTTGGATTAGGTCAATCCGTTCCCGAGATATGGGAGTTTGAAGCTAAGAAATGTTTGAGAAGACAACAAATTTTTCGCAGTTCTGCTGCTCCAATCGCTTAACCAGAATGGCTTAAGGGAAAAATACACATACCGTTGTAATCGGGCGAGTTTCTACTTTCAGATGCAACAGGAATTTTTGGGTTAGGTCAATCCGTTCCCGAGATATGGGAGTTTGAAGCTAAGAAATGTTTGAGAAGACAACAAATTTTTCGCACTTCTGCTGCTCCAATCGCTTAACCAGAATGGCTTAAGGGAAAAATACACATACCGTTGTAATCGGGCGAGTTTCTACTTTCAGATGCAATAGGAATTTTTGGGTTAGGTCAATCCGTTCGCGAGATATGGGAGTTTGAATCTAAGAAATGATTGAGAAGACAACAAATTTTTCGCACTTCTGCTGCTCCTAACGCTTAACCAGAATGGCCTAGGGAAAAAATACACATATCGTTGTAATCGGGCGAGTTTCTACTTTCAGACGCAGCAGGAACTTCTGGGTTTGGTCAATCCGTTCGCGAGATATGGGAGTTTGAAACTAAGAAATGATTGAGAAGACAACAAATTTTTCGCACTTCTGCTGCTCCAAACGCTTAACCAGAATGGCCTAGGGAAAAAATACGCATATCGTTGTAATCGGGCGAGTTTCTACTTTCAGACGCAGCAGGAACTTCTGGGTTTGGTCAATCCGTTCGCGAGATATGGAAGTTTGAAGCTAAGAAATGGTTGAGAAGACAACAAATTTTTCGCACTCCTGCTGCTCCTAACGCTTAACCAGAATGGCCTAGGGAAAAAATACACATACCGTTGTAATCGGGCGAGTTTCTACTTTCAGATGCAACAGGAATTTTTGGGTTAGGTCAATCCGTTCCCGAGATATGGGAGTTTGAAGCTAAGAAATGTTTGAGAAGACAACAAATTTTTCGCAGTTCTGCTGCTCCAATCGCTTAACCAGAATGGCTTAAGGGAAAAATACACATACCGTTGTAATCGGGCGAGTTTCTACTTTCAGATGCAACAGGAATTTTTGGGTTAGGTCAATCCGTTCCCGAGATATGGGAGTTTGAAGCTAAGAAATGTTTGAGAAGACAACAAATTTTTCGCACTTCTGCTGCTCCAATCGCTTAACCAGAATGGCTTAAGGGAAAAATACACATACCGTTGTAATCGGGCGAGTTTCTACTTTCAGATGCAATAGGAATTTTTGGGTTAGGTCAATCCGTTCGCGAGATATGGGAGTTTGAATCTAAGAAATGATTGAGAAGGCAACAAATTTTTCGCACTTCTGCTGCTCCTAACGCTTAACCAGAATGGCCTAGGGAAAAAATACACATATCGTTGTAATCGGGCGAGTTTCTACTTTCAGACGCAGCAGGAACTTCTGGGTTTGGTCAATCCGTTCGCGAGATATGGGAGTTTGAAACTAAGAAATGATTGAGAAGACAACAAATTTTTCGCACTTCTGCTGCTCCAAACGCTTAACCAGAATGGCCTAGGGAAAAAATACGCATATCGTTGTAATCGGGCGAGTTTCTACTTTCAGACGCAGCAGGAACTTCTGGGTTTGGTCAATCCGTTCGCGAGATATGGGAGTTTGAAGCTAAGAAATGGTTGAGAAGACAACAAATTTTTCGCACTCCTGCTGCTCCAAACGCTTAACCAGAATGGCCTAGGGAAAAAATACGCATATCGTTGTAATCGGGCGAGTTTCTACTTTCAGACGCAGCAGGAACTTCTGGGTTTGGTCAATCCGTTCGCGAGATATGGGAGTTTGAAACTAAGAAATGATTGAGAAGACAACAAATTTTTCGCACTTCTGCTGCTCCAATCGCTTAACCAGAATGGCTTAAGGGAAAAATACACATACCGTTTTAATCGGGCGAGTTTCTACTTTCAGATGCAATAGGAATTTTTGGGTTAGGTCAATCTGTTCGCGAGATATGGGAGTTTGAAGCCAAGAAATGGTTGAGAAGGCAAACAATTTTTCGCTATTCTGCTGCTCCAAACGCTTAACCAGAATGGCCTATGGAAAAAATACACATACCGTTGTAATCGGGCGAGTTTCTTGTTTCAGATGCAACAAGAATTTTTGGGTTAGGTCAATCCGTTCGCGAGATATGGGAGTTTGAAGTAAGAACTGGTAAAGAAGACAACAAATTTTTCGCACTACTGCTGCTCCAAACGCTTAACCAGTGTGGCCTAGGGAAAAAATACACATACCGTTGTAATCGGGCGAGTTTCTACTTTCAGATGCAACAGGAATTTTTGGGTTAGGTCAATCCGTTCGCGAGATATGGGAGTTTGAAGCTAAGAAATGGTTATGAAGACAACAAATTTTTCGCAATTCTGCTGCTCCAAACGCTTAACCAGAATGGCATAGGGAAAAAATACACATACCGTTGTAATCGGGCGAGTTTCTACTTTCAGATGCAACAGGAATTTTTGGGTTAGGTCAATCCGTTCGCGAGATATGGGAGTTTGAAGCTAATAAATGATTGAGAAGACAACAAATTTTTCGCACTTCTGCTGCTCCTAACGCTTAACCAGAATGGCCTAGGGAAAAAATACACATATCGTTGTAATCGGGCGAGTTTCTACTTTCAGACGCAGCAGGAACTTCTGGGTTTGGTCAATCCGTTCGCGAGATATGGGAGTTTAAAGCTAAGACATGGTTGAGAAGACAACAACTTTTTCGCACTTCTGCTGCTCCTAACGCTTAACCAGAATGGCCTAGGGAAAAAATACACATACCGTTGTAATCGGGCGAGTTTCTACTTTCAGATGCAATAGGAATTTTTGGGTTAGGTCAATCCGTTCGCGAGATATGGGAGTTTGAAGCCAAGAAGTGGTTGAGAAGGCAAAACATTTTTCGCAATTCTGCTGCTCCAAACGCTTAACCAGAATGCCCTAGGGAAAAAATACGCATATCGTTGTAATCGGGCGAGTTTCTACTTTCAGACGCAGCAGGAACTTCTGGGTTTGGTCAATCCGTTCACGAGATATGGGAGTTTGAAGCTAAGAAATGGTTGAGAAGACAACAACTTTTTCGCACTTCTGCTGCTCCTAACGCTTAACCAGAATGGCCTAGGGAAAAAATACACATACCGTTGTAATCGGGCGAGTTTCTACTTTCAGATGCAACAGGAATTTTTGGGTTAGGTCAATCCGTTCGCGAGATATGGGAGTTTGAAGCAAAGAAATGATTGAGAAGACAACAAATTTGTCGCACTTCTGCTGCTCCAAACGCTTAACCAGAATTGCCGAGGGAAAAACTGCACATACCGCTGTAATCGGGCGAGTTTCTACTTTCAGATGCAATAGGAATTTTTGGGTTAGGTCAATCCGTTCGCGAGATATGGGAATTTCAAGGTAAGAAATGGTTGACAAGACAATAAATTTTTCGCACTTCTGCTGCTCCAATCGCTTAACCAGAATGGCCTAAGGGAAAAATACACGTACCGTTGTAATCGGGCGAGTTTCTACTTTCAGATGCAATAGGAATTTTTGGGTTAGGTCAATCCGTTCGCGAGATATGGGAGTTTGAAGCTAAGAAATGGTTATGAAGACAACAAATTTTTCGCAATTCTGCTGCTCCAAACGCTTAACCAGAATGGCATAGGGAAAAAATACACATACCGTTGTAATCGGGCGAGTTTCTACTTTCAGATGCAACAGGAATTTTTGGGTTAGGTCAATCCGTTCGCGAGATATGGGAGTTTGAAGCCAATAAATGATTGAGAAGACAACAAATTTTTCGCACTTCTGTTGCTCCTAACGCTTAACCAGAATGGCCTAGGGAAAAAATACAGATATCGTTGTAATCGGGCGAGTTTCTACTTTCAGACGCAGCAGGAACTTCTGGGTTTGGTCAATCCGTTCGCGAGATATGGGAGTTTAAAGCTAAGACATGGTTGAGAAGACAACAACTTTTTCGCACTTCTGCTGCTCCTAACGCTTAACCAGAATGGCCTAGGGAAAAAATACGCATACCGTTGTAATCGGGCGAGTTTCTACTTTCAGATGCAACAGGAATTTTTGGATTAGGTCAATCCGTTCCCGAGATATGGGAGTTTGAAGCTAAGAAATGTTTGAGAAGACAACAAATTTTTCGCAGTTCTGCTGCTCCAATCGCTTAACCAGAATGGCTTAAGGGAAAAATACACATACCGTTGTAATCGGGCGAGTTTCTACTTTCAGATGCAACAGGAATTTTTGGGTTAGGTCAATCCGTTCCCGAGATATGGGAGTTTGAAGCTAAGAAATGTTTGAGAAGACAACAAATTTTTCGCACTTCTGCTGCTCCAATCGCTTAACCAGAATGGCTTAAGGGAAAAATACACATACCGTTGTAATCGGGCGAGTTTCTACTTTCAGATGCAATAGGAATTTTTGGGTTAGGTCAATCCGTTCGCGAGATATGGGAGTTTGAATCTAAGAAATGATTGAGAAGACAACAAATTTTTCGCACTTCTGCTGCTCCTAACGCTTAACCAGAATGGCCTAGGGAAAAAATACACATATCGTTGTAATCGGGCGAGTTTCTACTTTCAGACGCAGCAGGAACTTCTGGGTTTGGTCAATCCGTTCGCGAGATATGGGAGTTTGAAACTAAGAAATGATTGAGAAGACAACAAATTTTTCGCACTTCTGCTGCTCCAAACGCTTAACCAGAATGGCCTAGGGAAAAAATACGCATATCGTTGTAATCGGGCGAGTTTCTACTTTCAGACGCAGCAGGAACTTCTGGGTTTGGTCAATCCGTTCGCGAGATATGGGAGTTTGAAGCTAAGAAATGGTTGAGAAGACAACAAATTTTTCGCACTCCTGCTGCTCCAAACGCTTAACCAGAATGGCCTAGGGAAAAAATACGCATATCGTTGTAATCGGGCGAGTTTCTACTTTCAGACGCAGCAGGAACTTCTGGGTTTGGTCAATCCGTTCGCGAGATATGGGAGTTTGAAACTAAGAAATGATTGAGAAGACAACAAATTTTTCGCACTTCTGCTGCTCCAATCGCTTAACCAGAATGGCTTAAGGGAAAAATACACATACCGTTTTAATCGGGCGAGTTTCTACTTTCAGATGCAATAGGAATTTTTGGGTTAGGTCAATCCGTTCGCGAGATATGGGAGTTTGAAGCCAAGAAATGGTTGAGAAGGCAAACAATTTTTCGCTATTCTGCTGCTCCAAACGCTTAACCAGAATGGCCTATGGAAAAAATACACATACCGTTGTAATCGGGCGAGTTTCTTGTTTCAGATGCAACAAGAATTTTTGGGTTAGGTCAATCCGTTCGCGAGATATGGGAGTTTGAAGTAAGAACTGGTAAAGAAGACAACAAATTTTTCGCACTACTGCTGCTCCAAACGCTTAACCAGTGTGGCCTAGGGAAAAAATACACATACCGTTGTAATCGGGCGAGTTTCTACTTTCAGATGCAACAGGAATTTTTGGGTTAGGTCAATCCGTTCGCGAGATATGGGAGTTTGAATCTAAGAAATGATTGAGAAGACAACACATTTTTCGCACCTCTGCTGCTCCTAACGCTTAACCAGAATGGCCTAGGGAAAAAATACACATATCGTTGTAATCGGGCGAGTTTCTACTTTCAGACGCAGCAGGAACTTCTGGGTTTGGTCAATCCGTTCGCGAGATATGGGAGTTTGAAGCTAAGAAATGGTTGAGAAGACAACAAATTTTTCGCACTTCTGCTGCTCCAAACGCTTAACCAGAATGGCCTAGGGAAAAAATACGCATATCGTTGTAATCGGGCGAGTTTCTACTTTCAGACGCAGGAGGAACTTCTGGGTTTGGTCAATCCGTTCGCGAGATATGGGAGTTTGAAGCTAAGAAATGGTTGAGAAGACAACAAATTTTTCGCACTTCTGCTGCTCCTAACGCTTAACCAGAATGGCCTAGGGAAAAAATACACATACCGTTGTAATCGGGCGAGTTTCTACTTTCAGATGCAACAGGAATTTTTGGGTTAGGTCAATCCGTTCGCGAGATATGGGAGTTTGAATCTAAGAAATGATTGAGAAGACAACAAATTTTTCGCACCTCTGCTGCTCCTAACGCTTAACCAGAATGGCCTAGGGAAAAAATACACATATCGTTGTAATCGGGCGAGTTTCTACTTTCAGACGCAGCAGGAACTTCTGGGTTTGGTCAATCCGTTCGCGAGATATGGGAGTTTGAAACTAAGAAATGATTGAGAAGACAACAAATTTTTCGCACTTCTGCTGCTCCAAACGCTTAACCAGAATTGCCTAGGGAAAAGATACGCATATCGTTGTAATCGGGCGAGTTTCTACTTTCAGACGCAGCAGGAACTTCTGGGTTTGGTCAATCCGTTCGCGAGATATGGAAGTTTGAAGCTAAGAAATGGTTGAGAAGACAACAAATTTTTCGCACTCCTGCTGCTCCTAACGCTTAACCAGAATGGCCTAGGGAAAAAATACACATACCGTTGTAATCGGGCGAGTTTCTACTTTCAGATGCAACAGGAATTTTTGGGTTAGGTCAATCCGTTCCCGAGATATGGGAGTTTGAAGCTAAGAAATGTTTGAGAAGACAACAAATTTTTCGCACTTCTGCTGCTCCAATCGCTTAACCAGAATGGCTTAAGGGAAAAATACACATACCGTTGTAATCGGGCGAGTTTCTACTTTCAGATGCAATAGGAATTTTTGGGTTAGGTCAATCCGTTCGCGAGATATGGGAGTTTGAAGCCAAGAAATGGTTGAGAAGGCAAAACATTTTTCGCAATTCTGCTGCTCCTAACGCTTAACCAGAATGGCCTAGGGAAAAAATACACATACCGTTGTAATCGGGCGAGTTTCTACTTTCAGATGCAACAGGAATTTTTGGGTTAGGTCAATCCGTTCGCGAGATATGGGAGTTTGAATCTAAGAAATGATTGAGAAGACAACAAATTTTTCGCACTTCTGCTGCTCCAAACGCTTAACCAGAATGGCCTAGGGAAAAAATACGCATATCGTTGTAATCGGGCGAGTTTCTACTTTCAGACGCAGCAGGAACTTCTGGGTTTGGTCAATCCGTTCGCGAGATATGGGAGTTTGAAGCTAAGAAATGGTTGAGAAGACAACAAATTTTTCGCACTCCTGCTGCTCCTAACGCTTAACCAGAATGGCCTAGGGAAAAAATACACATACCGTTGTAATCGGGCGAGTTTCTACTTTCATATGCAACAGGAATTTTTGTGTTAGGTCAATCCGTTCGCGAGGTATGGGAGTTTGAAGCTAAGAAATGATTAGGAAGACAACAAATTTTTCGCACTTCTGCTGCTCCTAACGCTTAACCAGAATGGCCTAGGGAAAAAATACACATATCGTTGTAATCGGGCGAGTTTCTACTTTCAGATGCAACAGGAATTTTTGGGTTAGGTCAATCCGTTCGCGAGATATGGGAGTTTGAATCTAAGAAATGGTTGAGAAGACAACACATTTTTCGCACCTCTGCTGCTCCTAACGCTTAACCAGTGTGGCCTAGGGAAAAAATACACATATCGTTGTAATCGGGCGAGTTTCTACTTTCAGACGCAGCAGGAACTTCTGGGTTTGGTCAATCCGTTCGCGAGATATGGGAGTTTGAATCTAAGAAATGATTGAGAAGACAACAAATTTTTCGCACTTCTGCTGCTCCAATCGCTTAACCAGAATGGCTTAAGCGAAAAATACACATACCGTTGTAATCGGGCGAGTTTCTACTTTCAGATGCAATAGGAATTTTTGGGTTAGGTCAATCCGTTCGCGAGATATGGGAGTTTGAAGCCAAGAAATGGTTGAGAAGGCAAACAATTCTTCGCTATTCTGCTGCTCCAAACGCTTAACCAGAATGGCCTATGGAAAAAATACACATACCGTTGTAATCGGGCGAGTTTCTTGTTTCAGATGCAACAAGAATTTTTGGGTTAGGTCAATCCGTTCGCGAGATATGGGAGTTTGAAGTAAGAACTGGTAAAGAAGACAACAAATTTTTCGCACTACTGCTGCTCCAAACGCTTAACCAGTGTGGCCTAGGGAAAAAATACACATACCGTTGTAATCGGGCGAGTTTCTACTTTCAGATGCAACAGGAATTTTTGGGCTAGGTCAATCCGTTCGCGAGATATGGGAGTTTGAATCTAAGAAATGATTGAGAAGACAACACATTTTTCGCACCTCTGCTGCTCCTAACGCTTAACCAGAATGGCCTAGGGAAAAAATACACATATCGTTGTAATCAGGCGAGTTTCTACTTTCAGACGCAGCAGGAACTTCTGGGTTTGGTCAATCCGTTCGCGAGATATGGGAGTTTGAAGCTAAGAAATGGTTGAGAAGACAACAAATTTTTCGCACTTCTGCTGCTCCAAACGCTTAACCAGAATGGCCTAGGGAAAAAATACGCATATCGTTGTAATCGGGCGAGTTTCTACTTTCAGACGCAGGAGGAACTTCTGGGTTTGGTCAATCCGTTCGCGAGATATGGGAGTTTGAAGCTAAGAAATGGTTGAGAAGACAACAAATTTTTCGCACTTCTGCTGCTCCTAACGCTTAACCAGAATGGCCTAGGGAAAAAATACACATACCGTTGTAATCGGGCGAGTTTCTACTTTCAGATGCAACAGGAATTTTTGGGTTAGGTCAATCCGTTCGCGAGATATGGGAGTTTGAATCTAAGAAATGATTGAGAAGACAACAAATTTTTCGCACCTCTGCTGCTCCTAACGCTTAACCAGAATGGCCTAGGGAAAAAATACAGATATCGTTGTAATCGGGCGAGTTTCTACTTTCAGACGCAGCAGGAACTTCTGGGTTTGGTCAATCCGTTCGCGAGATATGGGAGTTTAAAGCTAAGACATGGTTGAGAAGACAACAACTTTTTCGCACTTCTGCTGCTCCTAACGCTTAACCAGAATGGCCTAGGGAAAAAATACGCATACCGTTGTAATCGGGCGAGTTTCTACTTTCAGATGCAACAGGAATTTTTGGATTAGGTCAATCCGTTCCCGAGATATGGGAGTTTGAAGCTAAGAAATGATTGAGAAGACAACAAATTTGTCGCACTTCTGCTGCTCCAAACGCTTAACCAGAATAGCCTAGGGAAAAACTACACATACCGTTGTAATCGGGCGAGTTTCTACTTTCAGACGCAGCAGGAACTTCTGGGTTTGGTCAATCCGTTCGCGAGATATGGAAGTTTGAAGCTAAGAAATGGTTGAGAAGACAACAAATTTTTCGCACTCCTGCTGCTCCTAACGCTTAACCAGAATGGCCTAGGGAAAAAATACACATACCGTTGTAATCGGGCGAGTTTCTACTTTCAGATGCAACAGGAATTTTTGGGTTAGGTCAATCCGTTCCCGAGATATGGGAGTTTGAAGCTAAGAAATGTTTGAGAAGACAACAAATTTTTCGCAGTTCTGCTGCTCCAATCGCTTAACCAGAATGGCTTAAGGGAAAAATACACATACCGTTGTAATCGGGCGAGTTTCTACTTTCAGATGCAACAGGAATTTTTGGGTTAGGTCAATCCGTTCCCGAGATATGGGAGTTTGAAGCTAAGAAATGTTTGAGAACACAACAAATTTTTCGCACTTCTGCTGCTCCAATCGCTTAACCAGAATGGCTTAAGGGAAAAATACACATACCGTTGTAATCGGGCGAGTTTCTACTTTCAGATGCAATAGGAATTTTTGGGTTAGGTCAATCCGTTCGCGAGATATGGGAGTTTGAATCTAAGAAATGATTGAGAACACAACAAATTTTTCGCACTTCTGCTGCTCCTAACGCTTAACCAGAATGGCCTAGGGAAAAAATACACATATCGTTGTAATCGGGCGAGTTTCTACTTTCAGACGCAGCAGGAACTTCTGGGTTTGGTCAATCCGTTCGCGAGATATGGGAGTTTGAAACTAAGAAATGATTGAGAAGACAACAAATTTTTCGCACTTCTGCTGCTCCAAACGCTTAACCAGAATGGCCTAGGGAAAAAATACGCATATCGTTGTAATCGGGCGAGTTTCTACTTTCAGACGCAGCAGGAACTTCTGGGTTTGGTCAATCCGTTCGCGAGATATGGGAGTTTGAAGCTAAGAAATGGTTGAGAAGACAACAAATTTTTCGCACTCCTGCTGCTCCAAACGCTTAACCAGAATGGCCTAGGGAAAAAATACGCATATCGTTGTAATCGGGCGAGTTTCTACTTTCAGACGCAGCAGGAACTTCTGGGTTTGGTCAATCCGTTCGCGAGATATGGGAGTTTGAATCTAAGAAATGATTGAGAAGACAACAAATTTTTCGCACTTCTGCTGCTCCAATCGCTTAACCAGAATGGCTTAAGGGAAAAATACACATACCGTTTTAATCGGGCGAGTTTCTACTTTCAGATGCAATAGGAATTTTTGGGTTAGGTCAATCCGTTCGCGAGATATGGGAGTTTGAAGCCAAGAAATGGTTGAGAAGGCAAACAATTTTTCGCTATTCTGCTGCTCCAAACGCTTAACCAGAATGGCCTATGGAAAAAATACACATACCGTTGTAATCGGGCGAGTTTCTTGTTTCAGATGCAACAAGAATTTTTGGGTTAGGTCAATCCGTTCGCGAGATATGGGAGTTTGAAGTAAGAACTGGTAAAGAAGACAACAAATTTTTCGCACTACTGCTGCTCCAAACGCTTAACCAGTGTGGCCTAGGGAAAAAATACACACACCGTTGTAATCGGGCGAGTTTCTACTTTCAGATGCAACAGGAATTTTTGGGTTAGGTCAATCCGTTCGCGAGATATGGGAGTTTGAATCTAAGAAATGATTGAGAAGACAACACATTTTTCGCACCTCTGCTGCTCCTAACGCTTAACCAGAATGGCCTAGGGAAAAAATACACATATCGTTGTAATCGGGCGAGTTTCTACTTTCAGACGCAGCAGGAACTTCTGGGTTTGGTCAATCCGTTCGCGAGATATGGGAGTTTGAAGCTAAGAAATGGTTGAGAAGACAACAAATTTTTCGCACTTCTGCTGCTCCAAACGCTTAACCAGAATTGCCTAGGGAAAAGATACGCATATCGTTGTAATCGGGCGAGTTTCTACTTTCAGACGCAGCAGGAACTTCTGGGTTTGGTCAATCCGTTCGCGAGATATGGAAGTTTGAAGCTAAGAAATGGTTGAGAAGACAACAAATTTTTCGCACTCCTGCTGCTCCTAACGCTTAACCAGAATGGCCTAGGGAAAAAATACACATACCGTTGTAATCGGGCGAGTTTCTACTTTCAGATGCAACAGGAATTTTTGGGTTAGGTCAATCCGTTCCCGAGATATGGGAGTTTGAAGCTAAGAAATGTTTGAGAAGACAACAAATTTTTCGCACTTCTGCTGCTCCAATCGCTTAACCAGAATGGCCTAAGGGAAAAATACACATACCGTTGTAATCGGGCGAGTTTCTACTTTCAGATGCAATAGGAATTTTTGGGTTAGGTCAATCCGTTCGCGAGATATGGGAGTTTGAAGCCAAGAAATGGTTGAGAAGGCAAAACATTTTTCGCAATTCTGCTGCTCCTAACGCTTAACCAGAATGGCCTAGGGAAAAAATACACATACCGTTGTAATCGGGCGAGTTTCTACTTTCAGATGCAACAGGAATTTTTGGGTTAGGTCAATCCGTTCGCGAGATATGGGAGTTTGAATCTAAGAAATGATTGAGAAGACAACAAATTTTTCGCACTTCTGCTGCTCCAAACGCTTAACCAGAATGGCCTAGGGAAAAAATACGCATATCGTTGTAATCGGGCGAGTTTCTACTTTCAGACGCAGGAGGAACTTCTGGGTTTGGTCAATCCGTTCGCGAGATATGGGAGTTTGAAGCTAAGAAATGGTTGAGAAGACAACAAATTTTTCGCACTTCTGCTGCTCCTAACGCTTAACCAGAATGGCCTAGGGAAAAAATACACATACCGTTGTAATCGGGCGAGTTTCTACTTTCAGATGCAACAGGAATTTTTGGGTTAGGTCAATCCGTTCGCGAGATATGGGAGTTTGAATCTAAGAAATGATTGAGAAGACAACAAATTTTTCGCACCTCTGCTGCTCCTAACGCTTAACCAGAATGGCCTAGGGAAAAAATACACATATCGTTGTAATCTGGCGAGTTTCTACTTTCAGACGCAGCAGGAACTTCTGGGTTTGGTCAATCCGTTCGCGAGATATGGGAGTTTGAAACTAAGAAATGATTGAGAAGACAACAAATTTTTCGCACTTCTGCTGCTCCAAACGCTTAACCAGAATTGCCTAGGGAAAAGATACGCATATCGTTGTAATCGGGCGAGTTTCTACTTTCAGACGCAGCAGGAACTTCTGGGTTTGGTCAATCCGTTCGCGAGATATGGAAGTTTGAAGCTAAGAAATGGTTGAGAAGACAACAAATTTTTCGCACTCCTGCTGCTCCTAACGCTTAACCAGAATGGCCTAGGGAAAAAATACACATATCGTTGTAATCAGGCGAGTTTCTACTTTCAGACGCAGCAGGAACTTCTGGGTTTGGTCAATCCGTTCGCGAGATATGGGAGTTTGAAGCTAAGAAATGGTTGAGAAGACAACAAATTTTTCGCACTTCTGCTGCTCCAAACGCTTAACCAGAATGGCCTAGGGAAAAAATACGCATATCGTTGTAATCGGGCGAGTTTCTACTTTCAGACGCAGGAGGAACTTCTGGGTTTGGTCAATCCGTTCGCGAGATATGGGAGTTTGAAGCTAAGAAATGGTTGAGAAGACAACAAATTTTTCGCACTTCTGCTGCTCCTAACGCTTAACCAGAATGGCCTAGGGAAAAAATACACATACCGTTGTAATCGGGCGAGTTTCTACTTTCAGATGCAACAGGAATTTTTGGGTTAGGTCAATCCGTTCGCGAGATATGGGAGTTTGAATCTAAGAAATGATTGAGAAGACAACAAATTTTTCGCACCTCTGCTGCTCCTAACGCTTAACCAGAATGGCCTAGGGAAAAAATACACATATCGTTGTAATCGGGCGAGTTTCTACTTTCAGACGCAGCAGGAACTTCTGGGTTTGGTCAATCCGTTCGCGAGATATGGGAGTTTGAAACTAAGAAATGATTGAGAAGACAACAAATTTTTCGCACTTCTGCTGCTCCAAACGCTTAACCAGAATTGCCTAGGGAAAAGATACGCATATCGTTGTAATCGGGCGAGTTTCTACTTTCAGACGCAGCAGGAACTTCTGGGTTTGGTCAATCCGTTCGCGAGATATGGAAGTTTGAAGCTAAGAAATGGTTGAGAAGACAACAAATTTTTCGCACTCCTGCTGCTCCTAACGCTTAACCAGAATGGCCTAGGGAAAAAATACACATACCGTTGTAATCGGGCGAGTTTCTACTTTCAGATGCAACAGGAATTTTTGGGTTAGGTCAATCCGTTCCCGAGATATGGGAGTTTGAAGCTAAGAAATGTTTGAGAAGACAACAAATTTTTCGCACTTCTGCTGCTCCAATCGCTTAACCAGAATGGCTTAAGGGAAAAATACACATACCGTTGTAATCGGGCGAGTTTCTACTTTCAGATGCAATAGGAATTTTTGGGTTAGGTCAATCCGTTCGCGAGATATGGGAGTTTGAAGCCAAGAAATGGTTGAGAAGGCAAAACATTTTTCGCAATTCTGCTGCTCCTAACGCTTAACCAGAATGGCCTAGGGAAAAAATACACATACCGTTGTAATCGGGCGAGTTTCTACTTTCAGATGCAACAGGAATTTTTGGGTTAGGTCAATCCGTTCGCGAGATATGGGAGTTTGAATCTAAGAAATGATTGAGAAGACAACAAATTTTTCGCACTTCTGCTGCTCCAAACGCTTAACCAGAATGGCCTAGGGAAAAAATACGCATATCGTTGTAATCGGGCGAGTTTCTACTTTCAGACGCAGCAGGAACTTCTGGGTTTGGTCAATCCGTTCGCGAGATATGGGAGTTTGAAGCTAAGAAATGGTTGAGAAGACAACAAATTTTTCGCACTCCTGCTGCTCCTAACGCTTAACCAGAATGGCCTAGGGAAAAAATACACATACCGTTGTAATCGGGCGAGTTTCTACTTTCATATGCAACAGGAATTTTTGTGTTTGGTCAATCCGTTCGCGAGATATGGGAGTTTGAAACTAAGAAATGATTGAGAAGACAACAAATTTTTCGCACTTCTGCTGCTCCAATCGCTTAACCAGAATGGCTTAAGGGAAAAATACACATACCGTTGTAATCGGGCGAGTTTCTACTTTCAGATGCAATAGGAATTTTTGGGTTAGGTCAATCCGTTCGCGAGATATGGGAGTTTGAAGCCAAGAAATGGTTGAGAAGGCAAACAATTCTTCGCTGTTCTGCTGCTCCAAACGCTTAACCAGAATGGCCTATGGAAAAAATACACATACCGTTGTAATCGGGCGAGTTTCTTGTTTCAGATGCAACAAGAATTTTTGGGTTAGGTCAATCCGTTCGCGAGATATGGGAGTTTGAAGTAAGAACTGGTAAAGAAGACAACAAATTTTTCGCACTACTGCTGCTCCAAACGCTTAACCAGTGTGGCCTAGGGAAAAAATACACATACCGTTGTAATCGGGCGAGTTTCTACTTTCAGATGCAACAGGAATTTTTGGGCTAGGTCAATCCGTTCGCGAGATATGGGAGTTTGAATCTAAGAAATGATTGAGAAGACAACACATTTTTCGCACCTCTGCTGCTCCTAACGCTTAACCAGAATGGCCTAGGGAAAAAATACACATATCGTTGTAATCAGGCGAGTTTCTACTTTCAGACGCAGCAGGAACTTCTGGGTTTGGTCAATCCGTTCGCGAGATATGGGAGTTTGAAGCTAAGAAATGGTTGAGAAGACAACAAATTTTTCGCACTTCTGCTGCTCCAAACGCTTAACCAGAATGGCCTAGGGAAAAAATACGCATATCGTTGTAATCGGGCGAGTTTCTACTTTCAGACGCAGGAGGAACTTCTGGGTTTGGTCAATCCGTTCGCGAGATATGGGAGTTTGAAGCTAAGAAATGGTTGAGAAGACAACAAATTTTTCGCACTTCTGCTGCTCCTAACGCTTAACCAGAATGGCCTAGGGAAAAAATACACATACCGTTGTAATCGGGCGAGTTTCTACTTTCAGATGCAACAGGAATTTTTGGGTTAGGTCAATCCGTTCGCGAGATATGGGAGTTTGAATCTAAGAAATGATTGAGAAGACAACAAATTTTTCGCACCTCTGCTGCTCCTAACGCTTAACCAGAATGGCCTAGGGAAAAAATACACATATCGTTGTAATCGGGCGAGTTTCTACTTTCAGACGCAGCAGGAACTTCTGGGTTTGGTCAATCCGTTCGCGAGATATGGGAGTTTGAAACTAAGAAATGATTGAGAAGACAACAAATTTTTCGCACTTCTGCTGCTCCAAACGCTTAACCAGAATGGCCTAGGGAAAAGATACGCATATCGTTGTAATCGGGCGAGTTTCTACTTTCAGACGCAGCAGGAACTTCTGGGTTTGGTCAATCCGTTCGCGAGATATGGAAGTTTGTAGCTAAGAAATGGTTGAGAAGACAACAAATTTTTCGCACTCCTGCTGCTCCTAACGCTTAACCAGAATGGCCTAAGGAAAAAATACACATACCGTTGTAATCGGGCGAGTTTCTACTTTCAGATGCAACAGGAATTTTTGGGTTAGGTCAATCCGTTCCCGAGATATGGGAGTTTGAAGCTAAGAAATGTTTGAGAAGACAACAAATTTTTCGCACTTCTGCTGCTCCAATCGCTTAACCAGAATGGCTTAAGGGAAAAATACACATACCGTTGTAATCGGGCGAGTTTCTACTTTCAGATGCAATAGGAATTTTTGGGTTATGTCAATCCGTTCGCGAGATATGGGAGTTTGAAGCCAAGAAATGGTTGAGAAGGCAAAACATTTTTCGCAATTCTGCTGCTCCTAACGCTTAACCAGAATGGCCTAGGGAAAAAATACACATATCGTTGTAATCGGGCGAGTTTCTACTTTCAGACGCAGCAGGAACTTCTGGGTTTGGTCAATCCGTTCGCGAGATATGGGAGTTTGAAACTAAGAAATGATTGAGAAGACAACAAATTTTTCGCACTTCTGCTGCTCCAAACGCTTAACCAGAATGGCCTAGGGAAAAAATACGCATATCGTTGTAATCGGGCGAGTTTCTACTTTTAGACGCAGCAGGAACTTCTGGGTTTGGTCAATCCGTTCGCGAGATATGGGAGTTTGAAGCTAAGAAATGGTTGAGAAGACAACAAATTTTTCGCACTCCTGCTGCTCCTAACGCTTAACCAGAATGGCCTAGGGAAAAAATACACATACCGTTGTAATCGGGCGAGTTTCTACTTTCATATGCAACAGGAATTTTTGTGTTAGGTCAATCCGTTCGCGAGGTATGGGAGTTTGAAGCTAAGAAATGATTGAGAAGACAACAAATTTTTCGCACTTCTGCTGCTCCTAACGCTTAACCAGAATGGCCTAGGGAAAAAATACACATATCGTTGTAATCGGGCGAGTTTCTAATTTCAGACGCAGCAGGAACTTCTGGGTTTGGTCAATCCGTTCGCGAGATATGGGAGTTTGAAGCTAAGAAATGGTTATGAAGACAACAACTTTTTCGCACTTCTGCTGCTCCTAACGCTTAACCAGAATGGCCTAGGGAAAAAATACACATACCGTTGTAATCGGGCGAGTTTCTACTTTCAGATGCAACAGGAATTTTTGTGTTAGGTCAATCCGTTCGCGAGATATGGGAGTTTGAAGCTAAGAAATGATTGAGAAGACAACAAATTTTTCGCACTTCTGCAGCTCCTAACGCTTAACCAGAATGGCCTAGGGAAAAAATACACATATCGTTGTAATCGGGCGAGTTTCTACTTTCAGACGCAGCAGGAACTTCTGGGTTTGGTCAATCCGTTCGCGAGATATGGGAGTTTGAAGCTAAGAAATGGTTATGAAGACAACAACTTTTTCGCACTTCTGCTACTCCTAACGCTTAATCAGAATGGCCTAGGGAAAAAATACACATACCTTTGTAATCGGGCGAGTTTCTAATTTCAGACGCAACAGGAATTTTTGGGTTAGGTCAATCCGTTCGCGAGATATGGGAGTTTGAAGCCAAGAAATGGTTGAGAAGACAACAAATTTTTCGCACTTCTGCTGCTCCAAACGCTTAACCAGAATGGCCTAGGGAAAAAATACGCATATCGTTGTAATCGGGCGAGTTTCTAGTTTCAGACGCAGCAGGAACTTCTGGGTTTGGCCAATCCGTTCGCGAGATATGGGAGTTTGAAGCTAAGAAATGGTTGAGAAGACAACAAATTTTTCGCACTTCTGCTGCTCCTAACGCTCAACCAGAATGGCCTAGGGAAAAAATACACATATCGTTGTAATCGGGCGAGTTTCTACTTTCAGACGCAGCAGGAACTTCTGGGTTTGGTCAATCCGTTCGCGAGATATGGGAGTTTGAAGCTAAGAAATGGTTGAGAAGACAACAACTTTTTCGCACTTCTGCTGCTCCTAACGCTTAACCAGAAGGGCCTAGGGAAAAAATACACATACCGTTGTAATCGGGCGAGTTTTTACTTTCAGATGCAACAGGAATTTTTGGGTTAGGTCAATCCGTTCCCGAGATATGGGAGTTTGAAGCTAAGAAATGTTTGAGAAGACAACAAATTTTTCGCACTTCTGCTGCTCCGATCGCTTAACCAGAATGGCCTAAGGGAAAAATACACGTACCGTTGTAATCGGGAGAGTTTCTACTTTCAGATGCAATAGGAATTTTTGTGTTAGGTCAATCCGTTCGCGAGATATGGGAGTTTGAAGCCAAGAAATGGTTGAGAAGGCAAAACATTTTTCGCAATTCTGCTGCTCCTAACGCTTAACCAGAATGGCCTAGGGAAAAAATACACATACCGTTGTAATCGGGCGAGTTTCTACTTTCAGATGCAACAGGAATTTTTGTGTTAGGTCAATCCGTTCGCGAGATATGGGAGTTTGAAGCGAAGAAATGATTGAGAAGACAACAAATTTTTCGCACTTCTGCAGCTCCTAACGCTTAACCAGAATGGCCTAGGGAAAAAATACACATACCGTTGTAATCGGGCGAGTTTCTACTTTCAGATGCAACAGGAATTTTTGTGTTAGGTCAATCCGTTCGCGAGATATGGGAGTTTGAAGCTAAGAAATGATTGAGAAGACAACAAATTTTTCGCACTTCTGCTGCTCCTAACGCTTAATCAGAATGGCCTAGGGAAAAACTACACATACCGCTGTAATCGGGCGAGTTTCTACTTTCAGACGCAGCAGGAACTTCTGGGTTTGGTCAATCCGTTCGCGAGATATGGGAGTTTGAAGCTAAGAAATGGTTATGAAGACAACAACTTTTTCGCACTTCTGCTGCTCCTAACGCTTAATCAGAATGGCCTAGGGAAAAAATACACATACCGTTGTAATCGGGCGAGTTTCTACTTTCAGACGCAACAGGAATTTTTGGGTTAGGTCAATCCGTTCGCGAGATATGGGAGTTTGAAGCCAAGAAATGGTTGAGAAGACAACAAATTTTTCGCACTTCTGCTGCTCCAAACGCTTAACCAGAATGGCCTAGGGAAAAAATACGCATATCGTTGTAATCGGGCGAGTTTCTACTTTCAGACGCAGCAGGAACTTCTGGGTATGGCCAATCCGTTCGCGAGATATGGAGTTTGAAGCTAAGAAATGGTTGAGAAGACAACAAATTTTTCGCACTTCTGCTGCTCCTAACGCTTAACCAGAATGGCCTAGGGAAAAAATACACATACCGCTGTAATCGGGCGAGTTTCTACTTTCAGATGCAATAGGAATTTTTGGGTTAGGTCAATCCGTTCGCGAGATATGGGAGTTTGAAGCCAAGAAATGGTTGAGAAGGCAAAACATTTTTCGCAATTCTGCTGCTTCTAACGCTTAACCAGAATGGCCTAGGGAAAAAATGCACATACCGTTGTAATCGGGCGAGTTTCTACTTTCAGATGCAACAGGAATTTTTGTGTTAGGTCAATCCGTTCGCGAGATATGGGAGTTTGAAGCTAAGAAATGATTGAGAAGACAACAAATTTTTCGCACTTCTGCTGCTCCTAACGCTTAATCAGAATGGCCTAGGGAAAAACTACACATACCGTTGTAATCGGGCGAGTTTCTACTTTCAGACGCAGCAGGAACTTCTGGGTTTGGTCAATCCGTTCGCGAGATATGGGAGTTTGAAGCTAAGAAATGGTTGAGAAGGCAAAAAGTTTTTCGCAATTCTGCTGCTCCAAACGCTTAACCAGAATGGCCTAGGGAAAAAATACGCATATCGTTGTAATCGGGTGAGTTTCTACTTTCAGACGCAGCAGGAACTTCTGGGTTTGGTCAATCCGTTCGCGAGATATGGGAGTTTGAAGCCAAGAAATGGTTGAGGAGGCAAAAAGTTTTTCGCAATTCTGCTGCTCCAAACGCTTAACCAGAATGGCCTAGGGAAGAAATACACATACCGTTGTAATCGGGCGAGTTTCTACTTTCAGACCCAACAGGAATTTTTGGGTTAGGTCAATCCGTTCGCGAGATATGGGAGTTTGAAGCCAAGAAATGGTTGGGAAGGCAAACAATTTTTCGCTATTCTGCTGCTCCAAACGCTTAACCAGAATGGCCTAGGGAAAAAATAAACATACCGTTGTAATCGGGCGAGTTTCTACTTTCAGACGCAACAGGAATTTTTGGGTTAGGTCAATCCGTTCGCGAGATATGGGAGTTTGAAGCCAAGAAATGGTTGAGAAGGCAACAAATTTTTCGCACTTCTGCTGCTCCAAACGCTTAACCAGAATGGCCTAGGGAAAAAATACGCATATCGTTGTAATCGGGTGAGTTTCTACTTTCAGACGCAACAGGAATTTTTGGGTTAGGTCAATCCGTTCGCGAGATATGGGAGTTTGAAGCCAAGAAATGGTTGAGAAGACAACAAATTTTTCGCACTTCTGCTGCTCCAAGCGCTTAACCAGAATGGCCTAGGGAAAAAATACGCATATCGTTGTAATCGGGCGAGTTTCTACTTTCAGACGCAGCAGGAACTTCTGGGTATGGCCAATCCGTTCGCGAGATATGGGAGTTTGAAGCTAAGAAATGGTTGAGAAGACAACAAATTTTTCGCACTTCTGCTGCTCCTAACGCTTAACCAGAATGGCCTAGGGAAAAAATACACATACCGCTGTAATCGGGCGAGTTTCTACTTTCAGATGCAATAGGAATTTTTGGGTTAGGTCAATCCGTTCGCGAGATATGGGAGTTTGAAGCCAAGAAATGGTTGAGAAGGCAAAACATTTTTCGCAATTCTGCTGGTCCAAACGCTTAACCAGAATGGCCTAGGGAAAAAATACGCATATCGTTGTAATCGGGTGAGTTTCTACTTTCAGACGCAGCAGGAACTTCTGGGTTTGATCAATCCGTTCGCGAGATATGGGAGTTTGAAGCCAAGAAATGGTTGAGAAGGCAAAAAATTTTTCGCAATTCTGCTGCTCCTAACGCTTAACCAGAATGGCCTAGGGAAAAAATACACATATCGTTGTAATCGGGCGAGTTTCTACTTTCAGACGCAGCAGGAACTTCTGGGTTTGGTCAATCCGTTCGCGAGACATGGGAGTTTGAAGCTAAGAAATGGTTGAGAAGACAACAACTTTTTCGCACTTCTGCTGCTCCTATCGCTTAACCAGAAGGGCCTAGGGAAAAAATACACATACCGTTGTAATCGGGCGAGTTTCTACTTTCAGATGCAACAGGAATTTTTGGGTTATGTCAATCCGTTCCCGAGATATGGGAGTTTGAAGCTAAGAAATGTTTGAGAAGACAACAAATTTTTCGCACTTCTGCTGCTCCGATCGCTTAACCAGAATGGCCTAAGGGAAAAATACACGTACCGTTGTAATCGGGAGAGTTTCTACTTTCAGATGCAATAGGAATTTTTGTGTTAGGTCAATCCGTTCGCGAGATATGGGAGTTTGAAGCCAAGAAATGGTTGAGAAGGCAAAAAATTTTTCGCAATTCTGCTGCTCCTAACGCTTAACCAGAATGGCCTAGGGAAAAAATACACATATCGTTGTAATCGGGCGAGTTTCTACTTTCAGACGCAGCAGGAACTTCTGGGTTTGGTCAATCCGTTCGCGAGATATGGGAGTTTGAAGCTAAGAAATGGTTGAGAAGACAACAACTTTTTCGCACTTCTGCTGCTCCTAACGCTTAACCAGAATGGCCTAGGGAAAAAATACGCATATCGTTGTAATCGGGTGAGTTTCTACTTTCAGACGCAGCAGGAACTTCTGGGTTTGGTCAATCCGTTCGCGAGATATGGGAGTTTGAAGCCAAGAAATGGTTGAGAAGGCAAAAAGTTTTTCGCAATTCTGCTGCTCCAAACGCTTAACCAGAATGGCCTAGGGAAAAAATACACGTACCGTTGTAATCGGGAGAGTTTCTACTTTCAGATGCAATAGGAATTTTTGTGTTAGGTCAATCCGTTCGCGAGATATGGGAGTTTGAAGCCAAGAAATGGTTGAGAAGGCAAAAAATTTTTCGCAATTCTGCTGCTCCTAACGCTTAACCAGAATGGCCTAGGGAAAAAATACACATATCGTTGTAATCGGGCGAGTTTCTACTTTCAGACGCAGCAGGAACTTCTGGGTTTGGTCAATCCGTTCGCGAGATATGGGAGTTTGAAGCTAAGAAATGGTTGAGAAGACAACAACTTTTTCGCACTTCTGCTGCTCCTAACGCTTAACCAGAATGGCCTAGGGAAAAAATACGCATATCGTTGTAATCGGGTGAGTTTCTACTTTCAGACGCAGCAGGAACTTCTGGGTTTGGTCAATCCGTTCGCGAGATATGGGAGTTTGAAGCCAAGAAATGGTTGAGAAGGCAAAAAGTTTTTCGCAATTCTGCTGCTCCAAACGCTTAACCAGAATGGCCTAGGGAAAAAATACGCATATCGTTGTAATCGGGTGAGTTTCTACTTTCAGACGCAGCAGGAACTTCTAGGTTTGATCAATCCGTTCGCGAGATATGGGAGTTTGAAGCCAAGAAATGGTTGAGAAGGCAAAAAATTTTTCGCAATTCTGCTGCTCCTAACGCTTAACCAGAATGGCCTATGGAAAAAATACACATACCGCTGTAATCGGGCGAGTTTCTACTTTCAGATGCAATAGGAATTTTTGGGTTAGGTCAATCCGTTCGCGAGATATGGGAGTTTGAAGCCAAGAAATGGTTGAGAAGGCAAAACATTTTTCGCAATTCTGCTGCTTCTAACGCTTAACCAGAATGGCCTAGGGAAAAAATGCACATACCGTTGTAATCGGGCGAGTTTCTACTTTCAGATGCAACAGGAATTTTTGTGTTAGGTCAATCCGTTCGCGAGATATGGGAGTTTGAAGCTAAGAAATGATTGAGAAGACAACAAATTTTTCGCACTTCTGCTGCTCCTAACGCTTAATCAGAATGGCCTAGGGAAAAACTACACATACCGTTGTAATCGGGCGAGCTTCTACTTTCAGACGCAGCAGGAACTTCTGGGTTTGGTCAATCCGTTCGCGAGATATGGGAGTTTGAAGCTAAGAAATGGTTGAGAAGGCAAAAAGTTTTTCGCAATTCTGCTGCTCCAAACGCTTAACCAGAATGGCCTAGGGAAAAAATACGCATATCGTTGTAATCGGGTGAGTTTCTACTTTCAGACGCAGCAGGAACTTCTGGGTTTGGTCAATCCGTTCGCGAGATATGGGAGTTTGAAGCCAAGAAATGGTTGAGGAGGCAAAAAGTTTTTCGCAATTCTGCTGGTCCAAACGCTTAACCAGAATGGCCTAGGGAAAAAATACGCATATCGTTGTAATCGGGTGAGTTTCTACTTTCAGACGCAGCAGGAACTTCTGGGTTTGATCAATCCGTTCGCGAGATATGGGAGTTTGAAGCCAAGAAATGGTTGAGAAGGCAAAAAATTTTTCGCAATTCTGCTGCTCCTAACGCTTAACCAGAATGGCCTAGGGAAAAAATACACATATCGTTGTAATCGGGCGAGTTTCTACTTTCAGACGCAGCAGGAACTTCTGGGTTTGGTCAATCCGTTCGCGAGACATGGGAGTTTGAAGCTAAGAAATGGTTGAGAAGACAACAACTTTTTCGCACTTCTGCTGCTCCTATCGCTTAACCAGAAGGGCCTAGGGAAAAAATACACATACCGTTGTAATCGGGCGAGTTTCTACTTTCAGATGCAACAGGAATTTTTGGGTTATGTCAATCCGTTCCCGAGATATGGGAGTTTGAAGCTAAGAAATGTTTGAGAAGACAACAAATTTTTCGCACTTCTGCTGCTCCTAACGCTTAACCAGAATGGCCTAGGGAAAAAATACGCATATCGTTGTAATCGGGTGAGTTTCTACTTTCAGACGCAGCAGGAACTTCTGGGTTTGGTCAATCCGTTCGCGAGATATGGGAGTTTGAAGCCAAGAAATGGTTGAGAAGGCAACAAATTTTTCCCAATTCTGCTGCTCCGATCGCTTAACCAGAATGGCCTAAGGGAAAAATACACGTACCGTTGTAATCGGGAGAGTTTCTACTTTCAGATGCAATAGGAATTTTTGTGTTAGGTCAATCCGTTCGCGAGATATGGGAGTTTGAAGCCAAGAAATGGTTGAGAAGGCAAAAAATTTTTCGCAATTCTGCTGCTCCTAACGCTTAACCAGAATGGCCTAGGGAAAAAATACACATATCGTTGTAATCGGGCGAGTTTCTACTTTCAGACGCAGCAGGAACTTCTGGGTTTGGTCAATCCGTTCGCGAGATATGGGAGTTTGAAGCCAAGAAATGGTTGAGAAGGCAAAAAGTTTTTCGCAATTCTGCTGCTCCAAACGCTTAACCAGAATGGCCTAGGGAAAAAATACACGTACCGTTGTAATCGAGAGAGTTTCTACTTACAGATGCAATAGGAATTTTTGTGTTAGGTCAATCCGTTCGCGAGATATGGGAGTTTGAAGCCAAGAAATGGTTGAGAAGGCAAAAAATTTTTCGCAATTCTGCTGCTCCTAACGCTTAACCAGAATGGCCTAGGGAAAAAATACACATATCGTTGTAATCGGGCGAGTTTCTACTTTCAGACGCAGCAGGAACTTCTGGGTTTGGTCAATCCGTTCGCGAGATATGGGAGTTTGAAGCTAAGAAATGGTTGAGAAGACAACAACTTTTTCGCACTTCTGCTGCTCCTAACGCTTAATCAGAATGGCCTAGGGAAAAACTACACATACCGTTGTAATCGGGCGAGTTTCTACTTTCAGACGCAGCAGGAACTTCTGGGTTTGGTCAATCCGTTCGCGAGATATGGGAGTTTGAAGCTAAGAAATGGTTGAGAAGGCAAAAAGTTTTTCGCAATTCTGCTGCTCCAAACGCTTAACCAGAATGGCCTAGGGAAAAAATACGCATATCGTTGTAATCGGGTGAGTTTCTACTTTCAGACGCAGCAGGAACTTCTGGGATTGGTCAATCCGTTCGCGAGATATGGGAGTTTGAAGCCAAGAAATGGTTGAGGAGGCAAAAAGTTTTTCGCAATTCTGCTGCTCCAAACGCTTAACCAGAATGGCCTAGGGAAGAAATACACATACCGTTGTAATCGGGCGAGTTTCTACTTTCAGACCCAACAGGAATTTTTGGGTTAGGTCAATCCGTTCGCGAGATATGGGAGTTTGAAGCCAAGAAATGGTTGAAAAGGCAAACAATCTTTCGCTATTCTGCTGCTCCAAACGCTTAACCAGAATGGCCTAGGGAAAAAATACACATACCGTTGTAATCGGGCGAGTTTCTACTTTCAGACGCAACAGGAATTTTTGGGTTAGGTCAATCCGTTCGCGAGATATGGGAGTTTGAAGCCAAGAAATGGTTGAGAAGGCAACAAATTTTTCGCACTTCTGCTGCTCCAAACGCTTAACCAGAATGGCCTAGGGAAAAAATACGCATATCGTTGTAATCGGGTGAGTTTCTACTTTCAGACGCAACAGGAATTTTTGGGTTAGGTCAATCCGTTCGCGAGATATGGGAGTTTGAAGCCAAGAAATGGTTGAGAAGGCAAAAAGTTTTTCGCAATTCTGCTGCTCCAAACGCTTAACCAGAATGGCCTAGGGAAAAAATACACATACCGTTGTAATCGGGCGAGTTTCTACTTTCAGACGCAACAGGAATTTTTGGGTTAGGTCAATCCGTTCGCGAGATATGGGAGTTTGAAGCCAAGAAATGGTTGAGAAGGCAAAACATTTTTCGCAATTCTGCTGGTCCAAACGCTTAACCAGAATGGCCTAGGGAAAAAATACGCATATCGTTGTAATCGGGTGAGTTTCTACTTTCAGACGCAGCAGGAACTTCTGGGTTTGATCAATCCGTTCGCGAGATATGGGAGTTTGAAGCCAAGAAATGGTTGAGAAGGCAAAAAATTTTTCGCAATTCTGCTGCTCCTAACGCTTAACCAGAATGGCCTAGGGAAAAAATACACATATCGTTGTAATCGGGCGAGTTTCTACTTTCAGACGCAGCAGGAACTTCTGGGTTTGGTCAATCCGTTCGCGAGACATGGGAGTTTGAAGCTAAGAAATGGTTGAGAAGACAACAACTTTTTCGCACTTCTGCTGCTCCTATCGCTTAACCAGAAGGGCCTAGGGAAAAAATACACATACCGTTGTAATCGGGCGAGTTTCTACTTTCAGATGCAACAGGAATTTTTGGGTTATGTCAATCCGTTCCCGAGATATGGGAGTTTGAAGCTAAGAAATGTTTGAGAAGACAACAAATTTTTCGCACTTCTGCTGCTCCTAACGCTTAACCAGAATGGCCTAGGGAAAAAATACGCATATCGTTGTAATCGGGTGAGTTTCTACTTTCAGACGCAGCAGGAACTTCTGGGTTTGGTCAATCCGTTCGCGAGATATGGGAGTTTGAAGCCAAGAAATGGTTGAGAAGGCAACAAATTTTTCCCAATTCTGCTGCTCCGATCGCTTAACCAGAATGGCCTAAGGGAAAAATACACGTACCGTTGTAATCGGGAGAGTTTCTACTTTCAGATGCAATAGGAATTTTTGTGTTAGGTCAATCCGTTCGCGAGATATGGGAGTTTGAAGCCAAGAAATGGTTGAGAAGGCAAAAAATTTTTCGCAATTCTGCTGCTCCTAACGCTTAACCAGAATGGCCTAGGGAAAAAATACACATATCGTTGTAATCGGGCGAGTTTCTACTTTCAGACGCAGCAGGAACTTCTGGGTTTGGTCAATCCGTTCGCGAGATATGGGAGTTTGAAGCCAAGAAATGGTTGAGAAGGCAAAAAGTTTTTCGCAATTCTGCTGCTCCAAACGCTTAACCAGAATGGCCTAGGGAAAAAATACACGTACCGTTGTAATCGGGAGAGTTTCTACTTACAGATGCAATAGGAATTTTTGTGTTAGGTCAATCCGTTCGCGAGATATGGGAGTTTGAAGCCAAGAAATGGTTGAGAAGGCAAAAAATTTTTCGCAATTCTGCTGCTCCTAACGCTTAACCAGAATGGCCTAGGGAAAAAATACACATATCGTTGTAATCGGGCGAGTTTCTACTTTCAGACGCAGCAGGAACTTCTGGGTTTGGTCAATCCGTTCGCGAGATATGGGAGTTTGAAGCTAAGAAATGGTTGAGAAGACAACAACTTTTTCGCACTTCTGCTGCTCCTAACGCTTAATCAGAATGGCCTAGGGAAAAACTACACATACCGTTGTAATCGGGCGAGTTTCTACTTTCAGACGCAGCAGGAACTTCTGGGTTTGGTCAATCCGTTCGCGAGATATGGGAGTTTGAAGCTAAGAAATGGTTGAGAAGGCAAAAAGTTTTTCGCAATTCTGCTGCTCCAAACGCTTAACCAGAATGGCCTAGGGAAAAAATACGCATATCGTTGTAATCGGGTGAGTTTCTACTTTCAGACGCAGCAGGAACTTCTGGGTTTGGTCAATCCGTTCGCGAGATATGGGAGTTTGAAGCCAAGAAATGGTTGAGGAGGCAAAAAGTTTTTCGCAATTCTGCTGCTCCAAACGCTTAACCAGAATGGCCTAGGGAAGAAATACACATACCGTTGTAATCGGGCGAGTTTCTACTTTCAGACCCAACAGGAATTTTTGGGTTAGGTCAATCCGTTCGCGAGATATGGGAGTTTGAAGCCAAGAAATGGTTGAAAAGGCAAACAATCTTTCGCTATTCTGCTGCTCCAAACGCTTAACCAGAATGGCCTAGGGAAAAAATACACGTACCGTTGTAATCGGGCGAGTTTCTACTTTCAGACGCAACAGGAATTTTTGGGTTAGGTCAATCCGTTCGCGAGATATGGGAGTTTGAAGCCAAGAAATGGTTGAGAAGGCAACAAATTTTTCGCACTTCTGCTGCTCCAAACGCTTAACCAGAATGGCCTAGGGAAAAAATACGCATATCGTTGTAATCGGGTGAGTTTCTACTTTCAGACGCAACAGGAATTTTTGGGTTAGGTCAATCCGTTCGCGAGATATGGGAGTTTGAAGCCAAGAAATGGTTGAGAAGACAACAAATTTTTCGCACTTCTGCTGCTCCAAACGCTTAACCAGAATGGCCTAAGGAAAAAATACGCATATCGTTGTAATCGGGCGAGTTTCTACTTTCAGACGCAGCAGGAACTTCTGGGTATGGCCAATCCGTTCGCGAGATATGGGAGTTTGAAGCTAAGAAATGGTTGAGAAGACAACAAATTTTTCGCACTTCTGCTGCTCCTAACGCTTAACCAGAATGGCCTAGGGAAAAAATACACATACCGCTGTAATCGGGCGAGTTTCTACTTTCAGATGCAATAGGAATTTTTGGGTTAGGTCAATCCGTTCGCGAGATATGGGAGTTTGAAGCCAAGAAATGGTTGAGAAGGCAAAACATTTTTCGCAATTCTGCTGGTCCAAACGCTTAACCAGAATGGCCTAGGGAAAAAATACGCATATCGTTGTAATCGGGTCAGTTTCTACTTTCAGACGCAGCAGGAACTTCTGGGTTTGATCAATCCGTTCGCGAGATATGGGAGTTTGAAGCCAAGAAATGGTTGAGAAGGCAAAAAATTTTTCGCAATTCTGCTGCTCCTAACGCTTAACCAGAATGGCCTAGGGAAAAAATACACGTACCGTTGTAATCGGGAGAGTTTCTACTTTCAGATGCAATAGGAATTTTTGTGTTAGGTCAATCCGTTCGCGAGATATGGGAGTTTGAAGCCAAGAAATGGTTCAGAAGGCAAAAAATTTTTCGCAATTCTGCTGCTCCTAACGCTTAACCAGAATGGCCTAGGGAAAAAATACACATATCGTTGTAATCGGGCGAGTTTCTACTTTCAGACGCAGCAGGAACTTCTGGGTTTGGTCAATCCGTTCGCGAGATATGGGAGTTTGAAGCTAAGAAATGGTTGAGAAGACAACAACTTTTTCGCACTTCTGCTGCTCCTAACGCTTAACCAGAATGGCCTAGGGAAAAAATACGCATATCGTTGTAATCGGGTGAGTTTCTACTTTCAGACGCAGCAGGAACTTCTGGGTTTGGTCAATCCGTTCGCGAGATATGGGAGTTTGAAGCCAAGAAATGGATGAGAAGGCAAAAAGTTTTTCGCAATTCTGCTGCTCCAAACGCTTAACCAGAATGGCCTAGGGAAAAAATACGCATATCGTTGTAATCGGGTGAGTTTCTACTTTCAGACGCAGCAGGAACTTCTGGGTTTGTTCAATCCGTTCGCGAGATATGGGAGTTTGAAGCCAAGAAATGGTTGAGAAGGCAAAAAATTTTTCGCAATTCTGCTGCTCCTAACGCTTAACCAGAATGGCCTAGGGAAAAAATACACATATCGTTGTAATCGGGCGAGTTTCTACTTTCAGACGCAGCAGGAACTTCTGGGATTGGTCAATCCGTTCGCGAGATATGGGAGTTTGAAGCTAAGAAATGGTTGAGAAGACAACAACTTTTTCGCACTTCTGCTGCTCCTAACGCTTAACCAGAAGGGCCTATGGAAAAAATACACATACCGTTGTAATCGGGCGAGTTTCTGCTTTCAGATGCAACAGGAATTTTTGGGTTAGGTCAATCCGTTCCCGAGATATGGGAGTTTGAAGCTAAGAAATGTTTGAGAAGACAACAAATTTTTCGCACTTCTGCTGCTCCAATCGCTTAACCAGAATGGCCTAAGGGAAAAATACACGTACCGTTGTAATCGGGCGAGTTTCTACTTTCAGATGCAATAAGAATTTTTGGGTTAGGTCAATCCGTTCGCGAGATATGGGAGTTTGAAGCCAAGAAATGGTTGAGAAGGCAAAACATTTTTCGCAATTCTGCTGCTTCTAACGCTTAACCAGAATGGCCTAGGGAAAAAATGCACATACCGTTGTAATCGGGCGAGTTTCTACTTTCAGATGCAACAGGAATTTTTGTGTTAGGTCAATCCGTTCGCGAGATATGGGAGTTTGAAGCTAAGAAATGATTGAGAAGACAACAAATTTTTCGCACTTCTGCTGCTCCTAACGCTTAATCAGAATGGCCTAGGGAAAAACTACACATACCGTTGTAATCGGGCGAGTTTCTAATTTCAGACGCAGCAGGAACTTCTGGGTTTGGTCAATCCGTTCGCGAGATATGGGAGTTTGAAGCTAAGAAATGGTTGAGAAGGCAAAAAGTTCTTCGCAATTCTGCTGCTCCAAACGCTTAACCAGAATGGCCTAGGGAAAAAATACGCATATCGTTGTAATCGGGTGAGTTTCTACTTTCAGACGCAGCAGGAACTTCTGGGTTTGGTCAATCCGTTCGCGAGATATGGGAGTTTGAAGCCAAGAAATGGTTGAGGAGGCAAAAAGTTTTTCGCAATTCTGCTGCTCCAAACGCTTAACCAGAATGGCCTAGGGAAGAAATACACATACCGTTGTAATCGGGCGAGTTTCTACTTTCAGACCCAACAGGAATTTTTGGGTTAGGTCAATCCGTTCGCGAGATATGGGAGTTTGAAGCCAAGAAATGGTTGAGAAGGCAAACAATTTTTCGCTATTCTGCTGCTCCAAACGCTTAACCAGAATGGCCTAGGGAAAAAATACACATACCGTTGTAATCGGGCGTGTTTCTTCTTTCAGATGCAACAAGAATTTTTGGGTTAGGTCAATCCGTTCGCGAGATATGGGAGTTTGAAGCTAAGAAATGGTAAAGAAGACAACAAATTTTTCGCACTACTGCTGCTCCAAACGCTTAACCAGAATGGCCTAGGGAAAAAATACACATACCGTTGTAATCGGACGAGTTTCTACTTTCAGATGCAACAGGAATTTTTGGGTTAGGTCAATCCGTTCGCGAGATATGGGAGTTTGAAGCTAAGAAATGGTTGAGAAGGCAAAAAGTTTTTCGCAATTCTGCTGCTCCAAACGCTTAACCAGAATGGCCTAGGGAAAAAATACGCATATCGTTGTAATCGGGTGAGTTTCTACTTTCAGACGCAGCAGGAACTTCTGGGTTTGGTCAATCCGTTCGCGAGATATGGGAGTTTGAAGCCAAGAAATGGTTGAGAAGGCAAAAAGTTTTTCGCAATTATGCTGCTCCAAACGCTTAACCAGAATGGCCTAGGGAAAAAATACGCATATCGTTGTAATCGGGTGAGTTTCTACTTTCAGACGCAGCAGGAACTTCTGGGTTTGGTCAATCCGTTCGCGAGATATGGGAGTTTGAAGCCAAGAAATGGTTGAGAAGGCAAAAAGTTTTTCGCAATTATGCTGCTCCAAACGCTTAACCAGAATGGCCTAGGGAAAAAATACGCATATCGTTGTAATCGGGCGAGTTTCTACTTTCAGACGCAGCAGGAACTTCTGGGTTTGGTCAATCCGTTCGCGAGATATGGGAGTTTGAAGCTAAGAAATGGTTGAGAAGGCAAAAAGTTTTTCGCAATTCTGCTGCTCCAAACGCTTAACCAGAATGGCCTAGGGAAAAAATACACATATCGTTGTAATCGGGCGAGTTTCTACTTTCAGACGCAGCAGGAACTTCTGGGTTTGGTCAATCCGTTCGCGAGATATGGGAGTTTGAAGCTAAGAAATGGTTGAGAAGACAACAACTTTTTCGCACTTCTGCTGCTCCTAACGCTTAACCAGAAGGGCCTAGGGAAAAAATACACATACCGTTGTAATCGGGCGAGTTTCTGCTTTCAGATGCAATAGGAATTTTTGGGTTAGGTCAATCCGTTCGCGAGATATGGGAGTTTGAAGCCAAGAAATGGTTGAGAAGGCAAAAAATTTTTCGCAATTCTGCTGCTCCAAACGCTTAACCAGAATGGCCTAGGGAAGAAATACACATACCGTTGTAATCGGGCGAGTTTCTACTTTCAGACCCAATAGGAATTTTTGGGTTAGGTCAATCCGTTCGCGAGATATGGGAGTTTGAAGCCAAGAAATGGTTGAGAAGGCAAACAATTTTTCGCTATTCTGCTGCTCCAAACGCTTAATCAGAATGGCCTAGGGAAAAAATACACATACCGTTGTAATCGGGCGAGTTTCTTCTTTCAGATGCAACAAGAATTTTTGGGTTAGGTCAATCCGTTCGCGAGATATGGGAGTTTGAAGCCAAGAAATGGTTGAGAAGGCAAAAAATTTTTCGCAATTCTGCTGCTCCACACGCTTAACCAGAATGGCCTAGGGAAAAAATACACATACCATTGTAATCGGGCGAGTTTCTACTTTCCGATGCAACAGGAATTTTTGGGTTAGGTCAATCCGTTCCCGAGATATGGGAGTTTGAAGCCAAGAAATGGTTGAGAAGGCAAAAAATTTTTCCCAATTCTGCTGCTCCAAACGCTTAACCAGATTTGCCTAGGGAAGAAATACGCATATCGTTGTAATCGGGTGAGTTTCTACTTTCAGACGCAGCAGGAACTTCTGGGTTTGGTCAATCCGTTCGCGAGATATGGGAGTTTGAAGCCAAGAAATGGTTGAGAAGGCAAAAAATTTTTCGCAATTCTGCTGCTCCAAACGCTTAACCAGAATGGCCTAGGGAAGAAATACACATACCGTTGTAATCGGGCGAGTTTCTACTTTCAGACCCAATAGGAATTTTTGGGTTAGGTCAATCCGTTCGCGAGATATGGGAGTTTGAAGCCAAGAAATGGTTGAGAAGGCAAACAATTTATCGCTATTCTGCTGCTCCAAACGCTTAATCAGAATGGCCTAGGGAAAAAATACACGTACCGTTGTAATCGGGCGAGTTTCTACTTTCAGATGCAACAGGAATTTTTGTGTTAGGTCAATGCGTTCGCGAGATATGGGAGTTTGAAGCTAAGAAATGATTGAGAAGACAACAAATTTTTCGCACTTCTGCAGCTCCTAACGCTTAACCAGAACGGCCTAGGGAAAAAATGCACATACCGTTGTAATCGGGCGAGTTTCTACTTTCAGATGCAACAGGAATTTTTGTGTTAGGTCAATCCGTTCGCGAGATATGGGAGTTTGAAGCTAAGAAATGATTGAGAAGACAACAAATTTTTCGCACTTCTGCTGCTCCTAACGCTTAACCAGAATGGCCTAGGGAAAAAATACGCATATCGTTGTAATCGGGTGAGTTTCTGCTTTCAGACGCAGCAGGAACTTCTGGGTTTGGTCAATCCGTTCGCGAGATATGGGAGTTTGAAGCTAAGAAATGGTTGAGAAGGCAAAAAGTTTTTCGCAATTCTGCTGCTCCAAACGCTTAACCAGAATGGCCTAGGGAAAAAATACACATATCGTTGTAATCGGGCGAGTTTCTACTTTCAGACGCAGCAGGAACTTCTGGGTTTGGTCAATCCGTTCGCGAGATATGGGAGTTTGAAGCTAAGAAATGGTTGAGAAGGCAAAAAGTTTTTCGCAATTCTGCTGCTCCAAACGCTTAACCAGAATGGCCTAGGGAAAAAATACGCATATCGTTGTAATCGGGTGAGTTTCTACTTTCAGACGCAGCAGGAACTTCTGGGTTTGGTCAATCCGTTCGCGAGATATGGGAGTTTGAAGCTAAGAAATGGTTGAGAAGGCAAAAAGTTTTTCGCAATTCTGCTGCTCCAAACGCTTAACCAGAATGGCCTAGGGAAAAAATACACATATCGTTGTAATCGGGCGAGTTTCTACTTTCAGACGCAGCAGGAACTTCTGGGTTTGGTCAATCCGTTCGCGAGATATGGGAGTTTGAAGCTAAGAAATGGTTGAGAAGACAACAACTTTTTCGCACTTCTGCTGCTCCTAACGCTTAACCAGAAGGGCCTAGGGAAAAAATACACATACCGTTGTAATCGGGCGAGTTTCTGCTTTCAGATGCAACAAGAATTTTTGGGTTAGGTCAATCCGTTCGCGAGATATGGGAGTTTGAAGCCAAGAAATGGTTGAGAAGGCAAAACATTTTTCGCAATTCTGCTGCTTCTAACGCTTAACCAGAATGGCCTAGGGAAAAAATGCACATACCGTTGTAATCGGGCGAGTTTCTACTTTCAGACGCAGCAGGAACTTCTGGGTTTGGTCAATCCGTTCGCGAGATATGGGAGTTTGAAGCTAAGAAATGGTTGAGAAGGCAAAAAATTTTTCGCAATTCTGCTGCTCCAAACGCTTAACCAGATTTGCCTAGGGAAAAAATACACATACCGCTGTAATCGGGCGAGTTTCTGCTTTCAGATGCAACAGGAATTTTTGGGTTAGGTCAATCCGTTCGCGAGATATGGGAGTTTGAAGCCAAGAAATGGTTGAGAAGGCAAAACATTTTTCGCAATTCTGCTGCTCCAAACGCTTAACCAGAATGGCCTAGGGAAAAAATACGCATATCGTTGTAATCGGGTGAGTTTCTACTTTCAGACGCAGCAGGAACTTCTGGGTTTGGTCAATCCGTTCGCGAGATATGGGAGTTTGAAACCAAGAAATGGTTGAGAAGGCAAAAAATTTTTCGCAATTCTGCTGCTCCAAACGCTTAACCAGAATGGCCTAGGGAAGAAATACACATACCGTTGTAATCGGGCGAGTTTCTACTTTCAGACCCAATAGGAATTTTTGGGTTAGGTCAATCAGTTCGCGAGATATGGGAGTTTGAAGCCAAGAAATGGTTGAGAAGGCAAACAATTTTTCGCTATTCTGCTGCTCCAAACGCTTAATCAGAATGGCCTAGGGAAAAAATACACATACCGTTGTAATCGGGCGAGTTTCTTCTTTCAGATGCAACAAGAATTTTTGGGTTAGGTCAATCCGTTCGCGAGATATGGGAGTTTGAAGCCAAGAAATGGTTGAGAAGGCAAAAAATTTTTCGCAATTCTGCTGCTCCACACGCTTAACCAGAATGGCCTAGGGAAAAAATACACATACCATTGTAATCGGGCGAGTTTCTACTTTCCGATGCAACAGGAATTTTTGGGTTAGGTCAATCCGTTCCCGAGATATGGGAGTTTGAAGCCAAGAAATGGTTGAGAAGGCAAAAAATTTTTCGCAATTCTGCTGCTCCAAACGCTTAACCAGATTTGCCTAGGGAAAAAATTCGCATATCGTTGTAATCGGGTGAGTTTCTACTTTCAGACGCAGCAGGAACTTCTGGGTTTGGTCAATCCGTTCGCGAGATATGGGAGTTTGAAGCCAAGAAATGGTTGAGAAGGCAAAAAATTTTTCGCAATTCTGCTACTCCAAACGCTTAACCAGAATGGCCTAGGGAAGAAATACACATACCGTTGTAATCGGGCGAGTTTCTACTTTCAGACCCAATAGGAATTTTTGGGTTAGGTCAATCCGTTCGCGAGATATGGGAGTTTGAAGCCAAGAAATGGTTGAGAAGGCAAACAATTTATCGCTATTCTGCTGCTCCAAACGCTTAATCAGAATGGCCTAGGGAAAAAATACACATACCGTTGTAATCGGGCGAGTTTCTTCTTTCAGATGCAACAAGAATTTTTGGGTTAGGTCAATCCGTTCGCGAGATATGGGAGTTTGAAGCTAAGAAATGGTAAAGAAGACAACAAATTTTTCGCACTACTGCTGCTCCAAACGCTTAACCAGAATGGCCTAGAGAAAAAATACACATACCGTTGTAATCGGGCGAGTTTCTACTTTCAGACGCAACAGGAATTTTTGGGTTAGGTCAATCCGTTCGCGAGATATGGGAGTTTGAAGCCAAGAAATGGTTGAGAAGGCAAAAAATTTTTCGCAATTCTGCTGCTCCACACGCTTAACCAGAATGGGCTAGGCAAAAAATACACATACCGTTGTAATCGGACGAGTTTCTACTTTCAGATGCAACAGGAATTTTTGGGTTAGGTCAATCCGTTCGCGAGATATGGGAGTTTGAAGCCAAGAAATGGTTGAGAAGGCAAAAAATTTTTCGCAATTCTGCTGCTCCTAACGCTTAACCAGAACTGCCGAGGGAAAAAATACACATACCGCTGTAATCGGGCGAGTTTCTACTTTCAGATGCAATAGGAATTTTTGGGTTAGGTCAATCCGTTCGCGAGATATGGGAGTTTGAAGCCAAGAAATGGTTGAGAAGGCAAAACATTTTTCGCAATTCTGCTGCTCCAAACGCTTAACCAGAATGGCCTAGGGAAAAAATACGCATATCGTTGTAATCGGGTGAGTTTCTACTTTCAGACGCAGCAGGAACTTCTGGGTTTGATCAATCCGTTCGCGATATATGGGAGTTTGAAGTCAAGAAATGGTTGAGAAGGCAAAAAATTTTTCGCAATTCTGCTGCTCCAAACGCTTAACCAGAATGGCCTAGGGAAGAAATACACATACCGTTGTAATCGGGCGAGTTTCTACTTTCAGAACCAACAGGAATTTTTGGATTAGGTCAATCCGTTCGCGAGATATGGGAGTTTGAAGCCAAGAAATGGTTGAGAAGGCAAAAAATTTTTCGCAATTCTGCTGCTCCACACGCTTAACCAGAATGGCCTAGGGAAAAAATACACATACCATTGTAATCGGGCGAGTTTCTACTTTCCGATGCAACAGGAATTTTTGGGTTAGGTCAATCCGTTCCCGAGATATGGGAGTTTGAAGCCAAGAAATGGTTGAGAAGGCATAAAATTTTTCGCAATTGTGCTGCTCCAAACGCTTAACCAGAATGGCCTAGGGAAAAAATACACATACCATTGTAATCGGGCGAGTTTCTACTTTCCGATGCAACAGGAATTTTTGGGTTAGGTCAATCCGTTCCCGAGATATGGGAGTTTGAAGCCAAGAAATGGTTGAGAAGGCAAAAAATTTTTCGCAATTCTGCTGCTCCAAACGCTTAACCAGAATGGCCTAGGGAAGAAATACACATACCGTTGTAATCGGGCGAGTTTCTACTTTCAGACCCAACAGGAATTTTTGGGTTAGGTCAATCCGTTCGCGAGATATGGGAGTTTGAAGCCAAGAAATGGTTGAGAAGGCAAACAATTTTTCGCTATTCTGCTGCTCCAAACGCTTAATCAGAATGGCCTAGGGAAAAAATACACATACCGTTGTAATCGGGCGAGTTTCTTCTTTCAGATGCAACAAGAATTTTTGGGTTAGGTCAATCCGTTCGCGAGATATGGGAGTTTGAAGCTAAGAAATGGTTAAGAAGACAACAAATTTTTCGCACTACTGCTGCTCCAAACGCTTAACCAGAATGGCCTAGGGAAAAAATACACATACCGTTGTAATCGGGCGAGTTTCTAATTTCAGACCCAACAGGAATTTTTGGGTTAGGTCAATCCGTTCGCGAGATATGGGAGTTTGAAGCCAAGAAATGGTTGAGAAGGCAAACAATTTTTCGCTATTCTGCTGCTCCAAACGCTTAACCAGAATGGCCTAGGGAAAAAATACACATACCGTTGTAATCGGGCTAGTTTATACTTTCAGATGCAATAGGAATTTTTGGGTTTGGTCAATCCGTTCGCGAGATATGGGAGTTTGAAGCCAAGAAATGGTTGAGAAGCCAACAAATTTTTCGCAATTCTGCTGCTCCAAACGCTTAACCAGAATTGCCTAGGGGAAAAATACACATACCGCTGTAATCGGGCGAGTTTCTACTTTCAGATGCAGTAGGAATTTTTGGGTTAGGTCAATCCGTTCGCGAGATATGGGAGTTTGAAGCCAAGAAATGGTTGAGAAGGCAAAACATTTTTCGCAATTCTGCTGCTCCAAACGCTTAACCAGAATGGCCTAGGGAAAAAATACGCATACCGTTGTACTTTCAGATGCAATCGGAATTTTTGGGTTTGGTCAGTCCATTCGCGAGATATGGGAGTTTGAAGCCAAGAAATGATTGAGAAGGCAAAAAATTTTTCGCAATTCTGCTGCTCCAAACGCTTAACCAGAAATGCGCAGGGAAAAAATACACATACCGCTGTAATCGGGCGAGTTTCTACTTTCAGATGCAATAGGAATTTTTGGGTTAGATCAGTCCGTTCGCGAGATATGGGACTTTGAAGCTAAGAAATGGTTGAGAAGACAACAAATTTTTCGCAATTCTGCTGCTCCTAACGCTTAACCAGAATTGCCTAGGGAAAAAATACACATACCGTTGTAATCGGGAGAGTTTCTACTTTCACACGCAACAGGAATTTTTGGGTTAGGTCTATCCGTTCGCGAGATATGGGAGTTTGAAGCCAAGAAATGGTTGAGAAGGCAAAAAATTTTTCGCAATTCTGCTGCTCCAAACGCTTAACCAGTATTGCCTAGGGAAAAAATACACATACCGCTGTAATCGGGCGAGTTTCTACTTTCAGACGCAATAGGAATCTTTGGGTTTGGTCAGTCCGTTCGCGAGATATGGCAGTTTGAAGCCAAGAAATGGTTGAGAAGGCAAAACATTTTTCGCAATTCTGCTGCTCCAAACGCTTAACCAGAATGGCCTAGGGAAGAAATACACATACCGTTGTAATCGGGCGAGTTTCTACTTTCAGACCCAACAGGAATTTTTGGGTTAGGTCAATCCGTTCGCGAGATATGGGAGTTTGAAGCCAAGAAATGGTTGAGAAGGCAAACAATTTTTCGCTATTCTGCTGCTCCAAACGCTTAATCAGAATGGCCTAGGGAAAAAATACACATACCGTTGTAATCGGGCGAGTTTCTTCTTTCAGATGCAACAAGAATTTTTGGGTTAGGTCAATCCGTTCGCGAGATATGGGAGTTTGAAGCTAAGAAATGGTTAAGAAGACAACAAATTTTTCGCACTACTGCTGCTCCAAACGCTTAACCAGAATGGCCTAGGGAAAAAATACACATACCGTTGTAATCGGGCGAGTTTCTAATTTCAGACCCAACAGGAATTTTTGGGTTAGGTCAATCCGTTCGCGAGATATGGGAGTTTGAAGCCAAGAAATGGTTGAGAAGGCAAACAATTTTTCGCTATTCTGCTGCTCCAAACGCTTAACCAGAATGGCCTAGGGAAAAAATACACATACCGTTGTAATCGGGCTAGTTTATACTTTCAGATGCAATAGGAATTTTTGGGTTTGGTCAATCCGTTCGCGAGATATGGGAGTTTGAAGCCAAGAAATGGTTGAGAAGCCAACAAATTTTTCGCAATTCTGCTGCTCCAAACGCTTAACCAGAATTGCCTAGGGGAAAAATACACATACCGCTGTAATCGGGCGAGTTTCTACTTTCAGATGCAGTAGGAATTTTTGGGTTAGGTCAATCCGTTCGCGAGATATGGGAGTTTGAAGCCAAGAAATGGTTGAGAAGGCAAAACATTTTTCGCAATTCTGCTGCTCCAAACGCTTAACCAGAATGGCCTAGGGAAAAAATACGCATACCGTTGTAATCGGGCGAGTTTCTACTTTCAGATGCAATCGGAATTTTTGGGTTTGGTCAGTCCATTCGCGAGATATGGGAGTTTGAAGCCAAGAAATGGTTGAGAAGGCAAAAAATTTTTCGCAATTCTGCTGCTCCAAACGCTTAACCAGAAATGCGCAGGGAAAAAATACACATACCGCTGTAATCGGGCGAGTTTCTACTTTCAGATGCAATAGGAATTTTTGGGTTAGATCAGTCCGTTCGCGAGATATGGGACTTTGAAGCTAAGAAATGGTTGAGAAGACAACAAATTTTTCGCAATTCTGCTGCTCCTAACGCTTAACCAGAATTGCCTAGGGAAAAAATACACATACCGTTGTAATCGGGAGAGTTTCTACTTTCACACGCAACAGGAATTTTTGGGTTAGGTCTATCCGTTCGCGAGATATGGGAGTTTGAAGCCAAGAAATGGTTGAGAAGGCAAAAAATTTTTCGCAATTCTGCTGCTCCAAACGCTTAACCAGTATTGCCTAGGGAAAAAATACACATACCGCTGTAATCGGGCGAGTTTCTACTTTCAGACGCAATAGGAATCTTTGGGTTTGGTCAGTCCGTTCGCGAGATATGGGAGTTTGAAGCCAAGAAATGGTTGAGAAGGCAAAACATTTTTCGCAATTCTGCTGCTCCAAACGCTTAACCAGAATGGCCTAGGGAAAAAATACGCATATCGTTGTAATCGGGCGAGTTTCTACTTTCACACGCAACAGGAATTTTTGGGTTAGGTCTATCCGTTCGCGAGATATGGGAGTTTGAAGCCAAGAAATGGTTGAGAAGGCATACAATTTTTCGCAATTCTGCTGCTCCAAACGCTTAACCAGAATGGCCTAGGGAAAAAATACACATACCGTTGTAATCGGGCGAGTTTCTACTTTCAGATGCAACAGGAATTTTTGGGTTAGGTCAATCCGTTCGCGAGATATGGGAGTTTGAAGCCAAGAAATGGTTGAGAAGGCAAAAAATTTTTCGCAATTCTGCTGCTCCAAACGCTTAACCAGTATTGCCTAGGGAAAAAATACACATACCGCTGTAATCGGGCGAGTTTCTACTTTCAGACGCAATAGGAATCTTTGGGATTGGTCAGTCCGTTCGCGAGATATGGGAGTTTGAAGCCAAGAAATGGTTGAGAAGGCAAAACATTTTTCGCAATTCTGCTGCTCCAAACGCTTAACCAGAATGGCCTAGGGAAAAAATACGCATATCGTTGTAATCGGGCGAGTTTCTACTTTCACACGCAACAGGAATTTTTGGGTTAGGTCTATCCGTTCGCGAGATATGGGAGTTTGAAGCCAAGAAATGGTTGAGAAGGCATACAATTTTTCGGAATTCTGCTGCTCCAAACGCTTAACCAGAATTGCGCAGGGAAAAAATACACATACCGCTGTAATCGGGCGAGTTTCTACTTTCAGATGCAATAGGAATTTTTGGGTTGGGTCAGTCCGTTCGCGAGATATGGGAGTTTGAAGCCAAGAAATGGTTGAGAAGGCAAAACATTTTTCGCAATTCTGCTGCTCCAAACGCTTAACCAGAATGGCCTAGGGAAAAAATACGCATATCGTTGTAATCGGGCGAGTTTCTACTTTCACACGCAACAGGAATTTTTGGGTTAGGTCTATCCGTTCGCGAGATATGGGAGTTTGAAGCCAAGAAATGGTTGAGAAGGCATACAATTTTTCGCAATTCTGCTGATCCAAACGCTTAACCAGAATGCCCTAGGGAAAAAATACACATACCGCTGTAGTCAAGCGAGTTTATAATTTCAGATGCAATAGGAATTTTTGGGTTAGGTCCATCCGTTCGCGAGATATGGCAGTTTGAAGCCAAGAAATGGTTGAGAAGGCAAAAAATTTTTCGCAATTCTGCTGCTCCAAACGCTTAACCAGAATGGCCTAGGGAAAAAATACGCATATCGTTGTAATCGGGTGAGTTTCTACTTTCAGACGCAGCAGGAACTTCTGGGTTTGATCAATCCGTTCGCGAGATATGGGAGTTTGAAATCAAGAAATGGTTGAGAAGGCAAAAAATTTTTCGCAATTCTGCTGCTCCAAACGCTTAACCAGATTTGCCTAGGGAAAAAATACACATACCGCTGTAATCGGGCGAGTTTCTGCTTTCAGATGCAATAGGAATTTTTGGGTTAGGTCAATCCGTTCGCGAGATATGGGAGTTTGAAGCCAAGAAATGGTTGAGAAGGCAAAACATTTTTCGCAATTCTGCTGCTCCAAACGCTTAACCAGAATGGCCAAGGGAAAAAATACGCATATCGTTGTAATCGGGTGAGTTTCTACTTTCAGACGCAGCAGGAACTTCTGGGTTTGGTCAATCCGTTCGCGAGATATGGGAGTTTGAAGCCAAGAAATGGTTGAGAAGGCAAAAAATTTTACGCAATTCTGCTGCTCCAAACGCTTAACCAGAATGGCCTAGGGAAGAAATACACATACAGTTGTAATCGGGCGAGTTTCTACTTTCAGACCCAACAGGAATTTTTGGGTTAGGTCAATCCGTTCGCGAGATATGAGAGTTTGAAGCCAAGAAATGGTTGAGAAGGCAAACAATTTTTCGCTATTCTGCTGCTCCAAACGCTTAATCAGAATGGCCTAGGGAAAACATACACATACCGTTGTAATCGGGCGAGTTTCTACTTTCAGACGCAACAGGAATTTTTGGGTTAGGTCAATCCGTTCGCGAGATATGGGAGTTTGAAGCCAAGAAATGGTTGAGAAGGCAAAAAATTTTTCGCAATTCTGCTCCTCCACACGCTTAACCAGAATGGGCTAGGGAAAAAATACACATACCGTTGTAATCGGACGAGTTTCTACTTTCAGATGCAACAGGAATTTTTGGGTTAGGTCAATCCGTTCGCGAGATATGGGAGTTTGAAGCCAAGAAATGGTTGAGAAGGCAAAAAATTTTTCGCAATTCTGCTGCTCCTAACGCTTAACCAGAATTGCCTAGGGAAAAAATACACATACCGCTGTAATCGGGCGAGTTTCTACTTTCAGATGCAATAGGAATTTTTGGGTTAGGTCAATCCGTTCGCGAGATATGGGAGTTTGAAGCCAAGAAATGGTTGAGAAGGCAAAACATATTTCGCAATTCTGCTGCTCCAAACGCTTAACCAGAATGGCCTAGGGAAAAAATACGCATATCGTTGTAATCGGGTGAGTTTCTACTTTCAGACGCAGCAGGAACTTCTGGGTTTGGTCAATCCGTTCGCGAGATATGGGAGTTTGAAGCCAAGAAATGGTTGAGAAGGCAAAAAATTTTTCGCAATTCTGCTGCTCCAAACGCTTAACCAGAATGGCCTAGGGAAGAAATACACATACCGTTGTAATCGGGCGAGTTTCTACTTTCAGACCCAACAGGAATTTTTGGGTTAGGTCAATCCGTTCGCGAGATATGGGAGTTTGAAGCCAAGAAATGGTTGAGAAAGCAAACAATTTTTCGCTATTCTGCTGCTCCAAACGCTTAATCAGAATGGCCTAGGGAAAAAATACACATACCGTTGTAATCGGGCGAGTTTCTTCTTTCAGATGCAACAAGAATTTTTGGGTTAGGTCAATCCGTTCGCGAGATATGGGAGTTTGAAGCTAAGAAATGGTAAAGAAGACAACAAATTTTTCGCACTACTGCTGCTCCAAACGCTTAACCAGAATGGCCTAGGGAAAAAATACACATACCGTTGTAATCGGGCGAGTTTCTACTTTCAGACGCAACAGGAATTTTTGCGTTAGGTCTTTCCGTTCGCGAAATATGGGAGTTTGAAGCCAAGAAATGGTTGAGAAGGCAAAAAATTTTTCGCAATTCTGCTGCTCCAAACGCTTAACCAGTATTGCCTAGGGAAAAAATACACATACCGCTGTAATCGGGCGAGTTTCTACTTTCAGACGCAATAGGAATCTTTGGGATTGGTCAGTCCGTTCGCGAGATATGGGAGTTTGAAGCCAAGAAATGGTTGAGAAGGCAAAACATTTTTCGCAATTCTGCTGCTCCAAACGCTTAACCAGAATGGCCTAGGGAAAAAATACGCATATCGTTGTAATCGGGCGAGTTTCTACTTTCACACGCAACAGGAATTTTTGGGTTAGGTCTATCCGTTCGCGAGATATGGGAGTTTGAAGCCAAGAAATGGTTGAGAAGGCATACAATTTTTCGGAATTCTGCTGCTCCAAACGCTTAACCAGAATTGCGCAGGGAAAAAATACACATACCGCTGTAATCGGGCGAGTTTCTACTTTCAGATGCAATAGGAATTTTTGGGTTGGGTCAGTCCGTTCGCGAGATATGGGAGTTTGAAGCCAAGAAATGGTTGAGAAGGCAAAACATTTTTCGCAATTCTGCTGCTCCAAACGCTTAACCAGAATGGCCTAGGGAAAAAATACGCATATCGTTGTAATCGGGCGAGTTTCTACTTTCACACGCAACAGGAATTTTTGGGTTAGGTCTATCCGTTCGCGAGATATGGGAGTTTGAAGCCAAGAAATGGTTGAGAAGGCATACAATTTTTCGCAATTCTGCTGATCCAAACGCTTAACCAGAATGCCCTAGGGAAAAAATACACATACCGCTGTAGTCAAGCGAGTTTATAATTTCAGATGCAATAGGAATTTTTGGGTTAGGTCCATCCGATCGCGAGATATGGCAGTTTGAAGCCAAGAAATGGTTGAGAAGGCAAAAAATTTTTCGCAATTCTGCTGCTCCAAACGCTTAACCAGAATGGCCTAGGGAAAAAATACGCATATCGTTGTAATCGGGTGAGTTTCTACTTTCAGACGCAGCAGGAACTTCTGGGTTTGATCAATCCGTTCGCGAGATATGGGAGTTTGAAGTCAAGAAATGGTTGAGAAGGCAAAAAATTTTTCGCAATTCTGCTGCTCCAAACGCTTAACCAGATTTGCCTAGGGAAAAAATACACATACCGCTGTAATCGGGCGTGTTTCTGCTTTCAGATGCAATAGGAATTTTTGGGTTAGGTCAATCCGTTCGCGAGATATGGGAGTTTGAAGCCAAGAAATGGTTGAGAAGGCAAAACATTTTTCGCAATTCTGCTGCTCCAAACGCTTAACCAGAATGGCCAAGGGAAAAAATACGCATATCGTTGTAATCGGGTGAGTTTCTACTTTCAGACGCAGCAGGAACTTCTGGGTTTGGTCAATCCGTTCGCGAGATATGGGAGTTTGAAGCCAAGAAATGGTTGAGAAGGCAAAAAATTTTACGCAATTCTGCTGCTCCAAACGCTTAACCAGAATGGCCTAGGGAAGAAATACACATACAGTTGTAATCGGGCGAGTTTCTACTTTCAGACCCAACAGGAATTTTTGGGTTAGGTCAATCCTTTCGCGAGATATGAGAGTTTGAAGCCAAGAAATGGTTGAGAAGGCAAACAATTTTTCGCTATTCTGCTGCTCCAAACGCTTAATCAGAATGGCCTAGGGAAAACATACACATACCGTTGTAATCGGGCGAGTTTCTACTTTCAGACGCAACAGGAATTTTTGGGTTAGGTCAATCCGTTCGCGAGATATGGGAGTTTGAAGCCAAGAAATGGTTGAGAAGGCAAAAAATTTTTCGCAATTCTGCTGCTCCACACGCTTAACCAGAATGGGCTAGGGAAAAAATACACATACCGTTGTAATCGGACGAGTTTCTACTTTCAGATGCAACAGGAATTTTTGGGTTAGGTCAATCCGTTCGCGAGATATGGGAGTTTGAAGCCAAGAAATGGTTGAGAAGGCAAAAAATTTTTCGCAATTCTGCTGCTCCTAACGCTTAACCAGAATTGCCTAGGGAAAAAATACACATACCGCTGTAATCGGGCGAGTTTCTACTTTCAGATGCAATAGGAATTTTTGGGTTAGGTCAATCCGTTCGCGAGATATGGGAGTTTGAAGCCAAGAAATGGTTGAGAAGGCAAAACATATTTCGCAATTCTGCTGCTCCAAACGCTTAACCAGAATGGCCTAGGGAAAAAATACGCATATCGTTGTAATCGGGTGAGTTTCTACTTTCAGACGCAGCAGGAACTTCTGGGTTTGGTCAATCCGTTCGCGAGATATGGGAGTTTGAAGCCAAGAAATGGTTGAGAAGGCAAAAAATTTTTCGCAATTCTGCTGCTCCAAACGCTTAACCAGAATGGCCTAGGGAAGAAATACACATACCGTTGTAATCGGGCGAGTTTCTACTTTCAGACCCAACAGGAATTTTTGGGTTAGGTCAATCCGTTCGCGAGATATGGGAGTTTGAAGCCAAGAAATGGTTGAGAAAGCAAACAATTTTTCGCTATTCTGCTGCTCCAAACGCTTAATCAGAATGGCCTAGGGAAAAAATACACATACCGTTGTAATCGGGCGAGTTTCTTCTTTCAGATGCAACAAGAATTTTTGGGTTAGGTCAATCCGTTCGCGAGATATGGGAGTTTGAAGCTAAGAAATGGTAAAGAAGACAACAAATTTTTCGCACTACTGCTGCTCCAAACGCTTAACCAGAATGGCCTAGGGAAAAAATACACATACCGTTGTAATCGGGCGAGTTTCTACTTTCAGACGCAACAGGAATTTTTGCGTTAGGTCTTTCCGTTCGCGAAATATGGGAGTTTGAAGCCAAGAAATGGTTGAGAAGGCAAAAAATTTTTCGCAATTCTGCTGCTCCAAACGCTTAACCAGAGTTGCCTAGGGAAAAAATACACATACCGCTGTAATCGGGCGAGTTTCTACTTTCAGATGCAATAGGAATTTTTGGGTTAGGTCAATCCGTTCGCGAGATATGGGAGTTTGAAGCCAAGAAATGCTTGAGAAGGCAAAACATTTTTCGCAATTCTGCTGCTCCAAACGCTTTACCAGAATGGCCTAGGGAAAAAATACGCATATCGTTTTAATCGGGTGAGTTTCTACTTTCAGACGCAGCAGGAACTTCTGGGTTTGGTCAATCCGTTCGCGAGATATGGGAGTTTGAAGCCAAGAAATGGTTGAGAAGGCAAAAAATTTTTCGCAATTCTGCTGCTCCAAACGCTTAACCAGAATGGCCTAGGGAAAAAATACACATACCGATGTAATCGGGCTAGTTTCTACTTTCAGATGCAACAGGAATTTTTGGGTTAAGTCAATCCGTTCGCGAGATATGGGAGTTTGAAGCCAAGAAATGGTTGAGAAGCCAAAAAATTTTTCGCAATTCTGCTGCTCCAAACGCTTAACCAGAACTGCCTAGGGGAAAAATACACATACCGTTGTAATCGGGCGAGTTTCTACTTTCAGACGCAACAGGAATTTTTGCGTTAGGTCTTTCCGTTCGCGAAATATGGGAGTTTGAAGCCAAGAAATGGTTGAGAAGGCAAAAAATTTTTCGCAATTCTGCTGCTCCACACGCATAACCAGAATGGCCTAGGGAAAAAATACACATACCGTTGTAATCGGACGAGTTTCTACTTTCAGATGCAACAGGAATTTTTGGGTTAGGTCAATCCGTTCGCGAGATATGGGAGTTTGAAGCCAAGAAATGGTTGAGAAGGCAAAAAATTTTTCGCAATTCTGCTGCTCCAAACGCTTAACCAGAATTGCCTAGGGAAAAAATACACATACCGCTGTAATCGGGCGAGTTTCTACTTTCAGATGCAATAGGAATTTTTGGGTTAGGTCAATCCGTTCGCGAGATATGGGAGTTTGAAGCCAAGAAATGCTTGAGAAGGCAAAACATTTTTCGCAATTCTGCTGCTCCAAACGCTTTACCAGAATGGCCTAGGGAAAAAATACGCATATCGTTTTAATCGGGTGAGTTTCTACTTTCAGACGCAGCAGGAACTTCTGGGTTTGGTCAATCCGTTCGCGAGATATGGGAGTTTGAAGCCAAGAAATGGTTGAGAAGGCAAAAAATTTTTCGCAATTCTGCTGCTCCAAACGCTTAACCAGAATGGCCTAGGGAAAAAATACACATACCGATGTAATCGGGCTAGTTTCTACTTTCAGATGCAACAGGAATTTTTGGGTTAAGTCAATCCGTTCGCGAGATATGGGAGTTTGAAGCCAAGAAAAGGTTGAGAAGCCAAAAATTTTTTCGCAATTCTGCTGCTCCAAACGCTTAACCAGAACGGCCTAGGGGAAAAATACACATACCGCTGTAATCGGGCGAGTTTCTACTTTCAGATGCAGTAGGAATTTTTGGGTTTGGTCAATCCGTTCGCGAGATATGGGAGTTTGAAGACAAGAAATGGTTGAGAAGGCAAAACATTTTTCGCAATTCTGCTGCTCCAAACGCTTAACCAGAATGGCCTAGGGAAAAAATACGCATATCGTTGTAATCGGGCGAGTTTCTACTTTCACACGCAACAGGAATTTTTGGGTTAGGTCAATCCGTTCGCGAGATATGGCAGTTTGAAGCCAAGAAATGGTTGAGAAGGCAAAAAATTTTTCGCAATTCAGCTGCTCCAAACGCTTAACCAGAATGGCCTAGGGAAAAAATACGCATATCGTTGTAATCGGGTGAGTTTCTACTTTCAGACGCAGCAGGAACCTCTGGGTTTGATCAATCCGTTCGCGAGATATGGGAGTTTGAAGTCAAGAAATGGTTGAGAAGGCAAAAAATTTTTCGCAATTCTGCTGCTCCAAACGCTTAACCAGATTTGCCTAGGGAAAAAATACACATACCGCTGTAATCGGGCGAGTTTCTGCTTTCAGATGCAATAGGAATTTTTGGGTTAGGTCAATCCGTTCGCGAGATATGGGAGTTTGAAGCCAAGAAATGGTTGAGAAGGCAAAACATTTTTCGCAATTCTGCTGCTCCAAACGCTTAACCAGAATGGCCAAGGGAAAAAATACGCATATCGTTGTAATCGGGTGAGTTTCTACTTTCAGACGCAGCAGGAACTTCTGGGTTTGGTCAATCCGTTCGCGAGATATGGGAGTTTGAAGCCAAGAAATGGTTGAGAAGGCAAAAAATTTTACGCAATTCTGCTGCTCCAAACGCTTAACCAGAATGGCCTAGGGAAGAAATACACATACAGTTGTAATCGGGCGAGTTTCTACTTTCAGACCCAACAGGAATTTTTGGGTTAGGTCAATCCGTTCGCGAGATATGGGAGTTTGAAGCCAAGAAATGGTTGAGAAGGCAAACAATTTTTCGCTATTCTGCTGCTCCAAACGCTTAATCAGAATGGCCTAGGGAAAACATACACATACCGTTGTAATCGGGCGAGTTTCTACTTTCAGACGCAACAGGAATTTTTGGGTTAGGTCAATCCGTTCGCGAGATATGGGAGTTTGAAGCCAAGAAATGGTTGAGAAGGCAAAAAATTTTTCGCAATTCTGCTGCTCCACACGCTTAACCAGAATGGGCTAGGGAAAAAATACACATACCGTTGTAATCGGACGAGTTTCTACTTTCAGACCCAACAGGAATTTTTGGGTTAGGTCAATCCGTTCGCGAGATATGGGAGTTTGAAGCCAAGAAATGGTTGAGAAGGCAAAAAATTTTTCGCAATTCTGCAGCTCCTAACGCTTAACCAGAATTGCCTAGGGAAAAAATACACATACCGCTGTAATCGGGCGAGTTTCTCCTTTCAGATGCAATAGGAACTTTTGGGTTAGGTCAATCCGTTCGCGAGATATGGGAGTTTGAAGCCAAGAAATGGTTGAGAAGGCAAAACATATTTCGCAATTCTGCTGCTCCAAACGCTTAACCAGAATGGCCTAGGGAAAAAATACGCATATCGTTGTAATCGGGTGAGTTTCTACTTTCAGACACAGCAGGAACTTCTGGGTTTGATCAATCCGTTCGCGAGATATGGGAGTTTGAAGTCAAGAAATGGTTGAGAAGGCAAAAAATTTTTCGCAATTCTGCTGCTCCAAACGCTTAACCAGAATGGCCTAGGGAAGAAATACACATACCGTTGTAATCGGGCGAGTTTCTACTTTCAGAACCAACAGGAATTTTTGGGTTAGGTCAATCCGTTCGCGAGATATGGGAGTTTGAAGCCAAGAAATGGTTGAGAAGGCAAACAATTTTTCGCTATTCTGCTGCTCCAAACGCTTAACCAGAATGGCCTAGGGAAAAAATACACATACCGTTGTAATCGGGCGAGTTTCTACTTTCAGACGCAACAGGAATTTTTGGGTTAGGTCAATCCGTTCGCGAGATAAGGGAGTTTGAAGCCAAGAAATGTTTGAGAAGGCAAAAAATTTTTCGCAATTCTGCTGCTCCACACGCTTAACCAGAATGGCCTAGGGAAAAAATACACATACCATTGTAATCGGGCGAGTTTCTACTTTCCGATGCAAGAGGAATTTTTGGGTTAGGTCAATCCGTTCCCGAGATATGGGAGTTTGAAGCCAAGAAATGGTTGAGAAGGCAAAAAATTTTTCGCAATTCTGCTGCTCCAAACGCTTAACCAGATTTGCCTAGGGAAAAAATACACATACCGCTGTAATCGGGCGAGTTTCTGCTTTCAGATGCAATAGGAATTTTTGGGTTAGGTCAATCCGTTCGAGAGATATGGGAGTTTGAAGCCAAGAAATGGTTGAGAAGGCAAAACATTTTTCGCAATTCTGCTGCTCCAAACGCTTAACCAGAATGGCCTGGGGAAAAAATACGCATATCGTTGTAATCGGGTGAGTTTCTACTTTCAGACGCAGCAGGAACTTCTGTGTTTGGTCAATCCGTTCGCGAGATATGGGAGTTTGAAGCCAAGAAATGGTTGAGAAGGCAAACAATTTTTCGCTATTCTGCTGCTCCACACGCTTAACCAGAATGGGCTAGGGAAAAAATACACATACCGTTGTATTCGGGCGAGTTTCTTCTTTCAGATGCAACAAGAATTTTTGGGTTAGGTCAATCCGTTCGCGAGATATGGGAGTTTGAAGCTAAGAAATGGTAAAGAAGACAACAAATTTTTCGCACTACTGCCGCTCCAAACGCTTAACCAGAATGGCCTAGGGAAAAAATACACATACCGTTGTAATCGGGCGAGTTTCTACTTTCAGACGCAACAGGAATTTTTGGGTTAGGTCATTCCGTTCGCGAGATATGGGAGTTTGAAGCCAAGAAATGGTTGAGAATGCAAAAAATTTTTCGCAATTCTGCTGCTCCACACGCTTAACCAGAATGGGCTAGGGAAAAAATACACATACCGTTGTAATCGGACGAATTTCTACTTTCAGATGCAACAGGAATTTTCGGTTAGGTCAATCCGTTCGCGAGATATGGGAGTTTGAAGCCAAGAAATGGTTGAGAAGGCAAAAAATTTTTCGCAATTCTGCTGCTCCTAACGCTTAACCAGAATTGCCCAGGGAAAAAATAAACATACCGCTGTAATCGTGTGAGTTTCTACTTTCAGGCGCAGCAGGAACTTCTGGGTTTGGTCAATCCGTTCGCGAGATATGGGAGTTTGAAGCCAAGAAATGGTTGAGAAGGCAAACAATTTTTCGCTATTCTGCTGCTCCAAACGCTTAACCAGAATGGCCTAGGGAAAAAATACACATACCGTGGTAATCGGGCGAGTTTCTTCCTTCAGATGCAACAAGAAATTTTGGGTTAGGTCAATCCGTTCGCGAGATATGGGAGTTTGAAGCCAAGAAATGGTAAAGAAGACAACAAATTTTTCGCACTACTGCTGCTCCAAACGCTTAACCAGAATGGCCTAGGGAAAAAATACACATACCGTTGTAATCGGGCGAGTTTCTACTTTCAGACGCAACAGGAATTTTTGCGTTAGGTCAATCCGTTCGCGAAATATGGGAGTTTGAAGCCAAGAAATGGTTGAGAAGGCAAAAAATTTTTCGCAATTCTGCTGCTCCACACGCTTAACCAGAATGGCCTAGGGAAAAAATACACATACCGTTGTAATCGGACGAGTTTCTACTTTCAGATGCAACAGGAATTTTTGGGTTAGGTCAATCCGTTCGCGAGATATGGGAGTTTGAAGCCAAGAAATGGTTGAGAAGGCAAAAAATTTTTCGCAATTCTGCTGCTCCAAACGCTTAACCAGAATTGCCTAGGGAAAAAATACACATACCGCTGTAATCGGGCGAGTTTCTACTTTCAGATGCAATAGGAATTTTTGGGTTAGGTCAATCCGTTCGCGAGATATGGGAGTTTGAAGCCAAGAAATGCTTGAGAAGGCAAAACATTTTTCGCAATTCTGCTGCTCCAAACGCTTCACCAGAATGGCCTAGGGAAAAAATACGCATATCGTTTTAATCGGGTGAGTTTCTACTTTCAGACGCAGCAGGAACTTCTGGGTTTGGTCAATCCGTTCGCGAGATATGGGAGTTTGAAGCCAAGAAATGGTTGAGAAGGCAAAAAATTTTTCGCAATTCTGCTGCTCCAAACGCTTAACCAGAATTGCCTAGGGAAAAAATACACATACCGCTGTAATCGGGCGAGTTTCTACTTTCAGATGCAATAGGAATTTTTGGGTTAGGTCAATCCGTTCGCGAGATATGGGAGTTTGAAGCCAAGAAATGCTTGAGAAGGCAAAACATTTTTCGCAATTCTGCTGCTCCAAACGCTTAACCAGAATGGCCTGGGGAAAAATACGCATATCGTTGTAATCGGGTGAGTTTCTACTTTCAGACGCAGCAGGAACTTCTGTGTTTGGTCAATCCGTTCGCGAGATATGGGAGTTTGAAGCCAAGAAATGGTTGAGAAGGCAAAAAATTTTTCGCAATTCTGCTGCTCCAAACGCTTAACCAGAATGGCCTAGGGAAGAAATACACATACCGTTGTAATCGGGCGAGTTTCTACTTTCAGACCCAACAGGAATTTTTGGGTTAGGTCAATCCGTTCGCGAGATATGGGAGTTTGAAGCCAAGAAATGGTTGAGAAGGCAAACAATTTTTCGCTATTCTGCTGCTCCAAACGCTTAATCAGAATGGCCTAGGGAAAAAATACACATACCGTTGTAATCGGGCGAGTTTCTTCTTTCAGATGCAACAAGAATTTTTGGGTTAGGTCAATCCGTTCGCGAGATATGGGAGTTTGAAGCCAAGAAATGCTTGAGAAGGCAAAACATTTTTCGCAATTCTGCTGCTCCAAACGCTTTACCAGAATGGCCTAGGGAAAAAATACGCATATCGTTTTAATCGGGTGAGTTTCTACTTTCAGACGCAGCAGGAACTTCTGGGTTTGGTCAATCCGTTCGCGAGATATGGGAGTTTGAAGCCAAGAAATGGTTGAGAAGGCAAAAAATTTTTCGCAATTCTGCTGCTCCAAACGCTTAACCAGAATGGCCTAGGGAAAAAATACACATACCGTTGTAATCGGGCTAGTCTCTACTTGCAGATGCAACAGGAATTTTTGGGTTAGGTCAATCCGTTCGCGAGATATGGGAGTTTGAAGCCAAGAAATGGTTGAGAAGGCAAAAAATTTTTCGCAATTCTGCTGCTCCAAACGCTTAACCAGAATTGCCTAGGGAAAAAATACACATACCGTTGTAATCGGGAGAGTTTCTACTTTCACACGCAACAGGAATTTTTGGGTTAGGTCTATCCGTTCGCGAGATATGGGAGTTTGAAGCAAAGAAATGGTTGAGAAGGCATACAATTTTTCGCAATTCTGCTGATCCAAACGCTTAACCAGAATGCCCTAGGGAAAAAATACACATACCGTTGTAATCGGGCTAGTTTCTACTTTCAGATGCAATAGGAATTTTTGGGTTTGGTCAATCCGTTCGCGAGATATGGGAGTTTGAAGCCAAGAAATGGTTGAGAAGGCAAAAAATTTTTCGCAATTCTGCTGCTCCAAACGCTTAACCAGATTTGCGCAGGGAAAAAATACACATACTTCTGTAATCGGGCGAGTTTCTACTTTCAGATGCAATAGGAATTTTTGGGTTGGGTCAGTCCGTTCGCGAGATATGGGAGTTTGAAGCCAAGAAATGGTTGAGAAGGCAAAACATTTTTCGCAATTCTGCTGCTCCAAACGCTTAACCAGAATGGCCTAGGGAAAAAATACGCATATCCTTGTAATCGGGCGAGTTTCTACTATCAGACGCAGCAGGAATTTTTGCGTTTGGTCAATCCGTTCGCGAGATATGGGAGTTTGAAGCCAAGAAATGGTTGAGAAGGCAAAACATTTTTCGCAATTCTGCTGCTCCAAACGCTTAACCAGAATGGCCTAGGGAAAAAATACGCATATCGTTGTAATCGGGCGAATTTCTACTTTCACACGCAACAGGAATTTTTGGGTTAGGTCTATCCGTTCGCGAGATATGGGAGTTTGAAGCCAAGAAATGGTTGAGAAGGCATACAATTTTTCGCAATTCTGCTGATCCAAACGCTTAACCAGAATGCCCTAGGGAAAAAATACACATACCGCTGTAGTCCAGCGAGTTTATACTTTCAGATGCGATAGGAATTTTTGGGTTAGGTCCATCCGTTCGCGAGATATGGCAGTTTCAAGCCAAGAAATGGTTGAGAAGGCAAAAAATTTTTCGCAATTCTGCTGCTCCAAACGCTTAACCAGAATGGCCTAGGGAAAAAATACACATACCGTTGTAATCGGGCGAGTTTCTACTTTCACACGCAACAGGAATTTTTGGGTTAGGTGTATCCGTTCGCGAGATATGGGAGTTTGAAGCGAAGAAATGGTTGAGAAGGCAAAAATTTTTTCGCAATTCTGCTGCTCCAAACGCTTAACCAGAATGGCCTAGGGAAAAAATACACATAGCGTTGTAATCGGGCGAGCTTCTAATTTCAGATGCAGTAGGAATTTTTGGGTTAGGTGAATCCGTTCGCGAGATATGGGAGTTTGAAGCTAAGAAATGGTTAAGAAGACAACAAATTTTTCGCACTTCTGCTGCTCCAAACGCTTAACCAGAAAGGGCTAGGGAAAAAATACACATACCGTTGTAATCGGGAGAGTTTCTACTTTCAGACGCAACAGGAATTTTTGGGTTAGGTCAATCCGTTCGCGAGATATGGGAGTTTGAAGCCAAGAAATGGTTGAGAAGGCAAAAAATTTTTCGCAATTCTGCTGCTCCACACGCTTAAGCAGAATGGCCTAGGGAAAAAATACATATACCGTTGTAATCGGGCGAGTTTCTACTTTCAGATGCAACAGGAATTTTTGGGTTAGGTCAATCTGTTCGCGAGATATGGTAGTTTGAAGCCAAGAAATGGTTGAGAAGGCAAAAAATTTTTCGCAATTCTGCTGCTCCAAACGCTTAACCAGAATTGCCTAGGGAAAAAATACACATACCGATGTAATCGGGCGAGCTTCTACTTTCAGATGCAATAGGAATATTTGGGTTAGGTCAATCCGTTCGCGAGATATGGGAGTTTGAAGCCAAAAAATGGTTGAGAAGGCAAAAAATTTTTCGCAATTCAGCTGCTTCAAACGCTTAACCAGAATTGCCTAGGGAAAAAATACACATACCGTTTTAATCGGGCGAGTTTCTACTTTCAGATGCAACAGGAATTTTTGGGTTAGGTCAATCCGTTCGCGAGATATGTGAGTTTGAATCCAAGAAATGGTTGAGAAGGCAAAAAATTTGTCGCAATTCTGCTGCTCCAAACGCTTAACCAGAATTGCCTAGGGAAAAAATACACATACCGCTGTAATCGGGCGAGTTTCTACTTTCAGATGCAATAGGAATTTTTGGGTTAGGTCAATCCGTTCGCGAGATATGGGAGTTTGAAGCCAAGAAATGGTTGAGAAGGCAAAACATTTTTCGCAATTCTGCTGCTCCAAACGCTTAACCAGAATGGCCTAGGCAAAAAATACGCATATCGTTGTAATCGGGTGAGTTTCTACTTTCAGACGCAGCAGGAACTTCTGGGTTTGGTCAATCCGTTCGCGAGATATGGGAGTTTGAAGCCAAGAAATGGTTGAGAAGGCAAAAAATTTTTCGCAATGCTGCTGCTCCAAACGCTTAATCAGAATGGCCTAGGGAAAAAATACATATAGCGTTGTAATCGGGCGAGTTTCTACTTTCAGATGTAATAGGAATTTTTGGGTTAGGTCAATCCGTTCGCGAGATATGGGAGTTTGAAGCTGAGAAATGGTTAAGGAGACAACAAATTTTTCGCACTTCTGCTGCTCCAAACGCTTAACCAGAATGGCCTAGGGAAAAAATACACATACCGTTGTAATCGGGCGAGATTCTACTTTCAGACGCAACAGGAATTTTTGTGTTAGGTCAATCCGTTCGCGAGATATGGGAGTTTGAAGCCAAGAAATGGTTGAGAAGGCAAACAATTTTTCGCTATTCTGCTGCTCCAAACGCTTAACCAGAATGGCCTAGGGAAAAAATACACATACCGTTGTAATCGGGCGAGTTTCTACTTTCAGACGCAACAGGAATTATTGGGTTAGGTCAATCCGTTCGCGAGATATGGGAGTTTGAAGCCAATAAATTGTTGAGAATGCAAACAATTTTTCGCTATTCTGCTGCTCCAAACTCTTAACCAGAATGGGCTAGGGAGAAAATACACATACCGTTGTAATCGGGCGAGTTTCTTCTTTGAGATGCAACAGGAATTTTTGGGTTAGGTCAATCCGTTCGCGAGATATGGGAGTTTGAAGCTAAGAAATGGTAAAGAAGACAACAAACTGTTCGCACTACTGCTGCTCCAAACGCTTAACTAGAATGGCCTAGGGTAAAAATACACATACCGTTGTAATCGGGCGAGTTTCTACTTTCAGACGCAACAGAAATTTTTGGGTTAGGTCAATCCGTTCGCGAAATATGGGAGTTTGAAGCCAAGAAATGGTTGAGAAGGCAAAAAATTTTTCGCAATTCTGCTGCTCCACACGCTTAACCAGAATGGCCTAGGGAAAAAATACACATACCGTTGTAATCGGACTAGTTTCTACTTTCAGATGCAACAGGAATTTTTGGGTTATGTCAATCCGTTCGCGAGATATGGGAGTTTGAAGCCAAGAAATGGTTGAGAAGGCAAAAAATTTTTCGCAATTCTGCTGCTCCAAACGCTTAACCAGAATTGCCTAGGGAAAAAATACACATACCGCTGTAATCGGGCGAGTTTCTACTTTCAGATGCAATAGGAATTTTTGGGTTAGGTCAATCCGTTCGCGAGATATGGGAGTTTGAAGCCAAGAAATGGTTGAGAAGGCAAAACATTTTTCGCAATTCTGCTGCTCCAAACGCTTAACCAGAATGGCCTAGGGAAAAAATACGCATATCGTTGTAATCGGGTGAGTTTCTACTTTCAGACGCAGCAGGATCTTCTGGGTTTGGTCAATCCGTTCGCGAGATATGGGAGTTTGAAGCCAAGAAATGGTTGAGAAGGCAAAAAATTTTTCGCAATGCTGCTGCTCCAAACGCTTAATCAGAATGGCCTAGGGAAAAAATACATATACCGTTGTAATCGGGCGAGTTTCTACTTTCAGATGCAATAGGAATTTTTGGGTTAGGTCAATCCGTTCGCGAGATATGGGAGTTTGAAGCTGAGAAATGGTTAAGGAGACAACAAATTTTTCGCACTTCTGCTTCTCCAAACGCTTAACCAGAATGGCCTAGGGAAAAAATACACATACCGTTGTAATCGGTCGAGATTCTACTTTCAGACGCAACAGGAATTTTTGTGTTAGGTCAATCCGTTCGCGAGATATGGGAGTTTGAAGCCAAGAAATGGTTGAGAAGGCAAACAATTTTTCGCTATTCTGCTGCTCCAAACGCTTAACCAGAATGGCCTAGGGAAAAAATACACATACCGTTGTAATCGGGCGAGTTTCTACTTTCAGACGCAACAGGAATTTTTGGGTTAGGTCAATCCGTTCGCGAAATATGGGAGTTTGAAGCCAAGAAATGGTTGAGAAGGCAAAAAATTTTTCGCAATTCTGCTGCTCCACACGCTTAACCAGAATGGCCTAGGGAAAAAATACACATACCGTTGTAATCGGACTAGTTTCTACTTTCAGATGCAACAGGAATTTTTGGGTTAGGTCAATCCGTTCGCGAGATATGGGAGATTGAAGCCAAGAAATGGTTGAGAAGGCAAAAAATTTTTCGCAATTCTGCTGCTCCAAAGGCTTAACCAGAATTGCCTAGGGAAAAAATACACATACCGCTGTAATCGGCCGAGTTTCTACTTTCAGATGCAATAGGAATTTTTGGGTTAGGTCAATCCGTTCGCGAGATATGGGAGTTTGAAGCCAAGAAATGGTTGAGAAGGCAAAACATTTTTCGCAATTCTGCTGCTCCAATCGCTTAACCAGAATGGCCTAGGGAAAAAATACGCATACCGTTGTAATCGGGTGAGTTTCTACTTTCAGACGCAGCAGGAACTTCTGGGTTTGGTCAATCCGTTCGCGAGATATGGGAGTTTGAAGCCAAGAAATGGTTGAGAAAGCAAAAAGTTTTTCGCAATGCTGCTGCTCCAAACGCTTAATCAGAATGGCCTAGGGAAAAAATACATATACCGTTGTAATCGGGCGAGTTTCTACTTTCAGATGCAATAGGAATTTTTGGGTTAGGTCAATCCGTTCGCGAGATATGGGAGTTTGAAGCTGAGAAATGGTTAAGGAGACAACAAATTTTTCGCACTTCTGCTGCTCCAAACGCTTAAGCAGAATGGCCTAGGGAAAAAATACACATACCGTTGTAATCGGACTAGTTTCTACTTTCAGATGCAACAGGAATTTTTGGGTTAGGTCAATCCGTTCGCGAGATATGGGAGATTGAAGCCAAGAAATGGTTGAGAAGGCAAAAAATTTTTCGCAATTCTGCTGCTCCAAAGGCTTAACCAGAATTGCCTAGGGAAAAAATACACATACCGCTGTAATCGGGCGAGTTTCTACTTTCAGATGCAATAGGAATTTTTGGGTTAGGTCAATCCGTTCGCGAGATATGGGAGTTTGAAGCCAAGAAATGGTTGAGAAGGCAAAACATTTTTCGCAATTCTGCTGCTCCAATCGCTTAACCAGAATGGCCTAGGGAAAAAATACGCATACCGTTGTAATCGGGTGAGTTTCTACTTTCAGACGCAGCAGGAACATCTGGGTTTGGTCAATCCGTTCGCGAGATATGGGAGTTTGAAGCCAAGAAATGGTTGAGAAAGCAAAAAGTTTTTCGCAATGCTGCTGCTCCAAACGCTTAATCAGAATGGCCTAGGGTAAAAATACATATACCGTTGTAATCGGGCGAGTTTCTACTTTCAGATGCAATAGGAATTTTTGGGTTAGGTCAATCCGTTCGCGAGATATGGGAGTTTGAAGCTGAGAAATGGTTAAGGAGACAACAAATTTTTCGCACTTCTGCTGCTCCAAACGCTTAAGCAGAATGGCCTAGGGAAAAAATACACATACCGTTGTAATCGGGCGAGATTCTACTTTCAGACGCAACAGGAATTTTTGTGTTAGGTCAAACCGTTCGCGAGATATGGGAGTTTGAAGCCAAGAAATGGTTGAGAAGGCAAACAATTTTTCGCTATTCTGCTGCTCCAAACGCTTAACCAGAATGGCCTAGGGAAAAAATACACATACCGTTGTAATCGGGAGAGTTTCTACTTTCAGACGCAACAGGAATTTTTGGATTAGGTCAATCCGTTCGCGAAATATGGGAGTTTGAAGCCAAGAAATGGTTGAGAAGGCAAAAAATTTTTCGCAATTCTGCTGCTCCACACACTTAACCAGAGTGGCCTAGGGAAAAAATACACATACCGCTGTAATCGGACTTGTTTCTACTTTCAGATGCAACAGGAATTTTTGGGTTAGGTCAATCCGTTCGCGAGATATGGGAGTTTGAAGCCAAGAAATGGTTGAGAAGGCAAAAAATTTTTCGCAATTCTGCTGCTCCAAAGGCTTAACCAGAATTGCCTAGGGAAAAAATACACATACCGCTGTAATCGGGCGAGTTTCTACTTTCAGATGCAATAGGAATTTTTGGGTTAGGTCAATCCGTTCGCGAGATATGGGAGTTTGAAGCCAAGAAATGGTTGAGAAGGCAAAACATTTTTCGCAATTCTGCTGCTCCAATCGCTTAACCAGAATGGCCTAGGGAAAAAATACGCATACCGTTGTAATCGGGTGAGTTTCTACTTTCAGACGCAGCAGGAACTTCTGGGTTTGGTCAATCCGTTCGCGAGATATGGGAGTTTGAAGCCAAGAAATGGTTGAGAAAGCAAAAAGTTTTTCGCAATGCTGCTGCTCCAAACGCTTAATCAGAATGGCCTAGGGAAAAAATACATATACCGTTGTAATCGGGCGAGTTTCTACTTTCAGATGCAATAGGAATTTTTGGGTTAGGTCAATCCGTTCGCGAGATATGGGAGTTTGAAGCTGAGAAATGGTTAAGGAGACAACAAATTTTTCGCACTTCTGCTGCTCCAAACGCTTAAGCAGAATGGCCTAGGGAAAAAATACACATACCGTAGTAATCGGGCGAGATTCTACTTTCAGACGCAACAGGAATTTTTGTGTTAGGTCAAACCGTTCGCGAGATATGGGAGTTTGAAGCCAAGAAATGGTTGAGAAGGCAAACAATTTTTCGCTATTCTGCTGCTCCAAACGCTTAACCAGAATGGCCTAGGGAAAAAATACACATACCGTTGTAATCGGGAGAGTTTCTACTTTCAGACGCAACAGGAATTTTTGGATTAGGTCAATCCGTTCGCGAAATATGGGAGTTTGAAGCCAAGAAATGGTTGAGAAGGCAAAAAATTTTTCGCAATTCTGCTGCTCCACACACTTAACCAGAGTGGCCTAGGGAAAAAATACACATACCGCTGTAATCGGACTTGTTTCTACTTTCAGATGCAACAGGAATTTTTGGGTTAGGTCAATCCGTTCGCGAGATATGGGAGTTTGAAGCCAAGAAATGGTTGAGAATGCAAAAAATTTTTCGCAATTCTGCTGCTCCAAACGCTTAACCAGAATTGCCTAGGGAAAAAATACACATACCGCTGTAATCGGGCGAGTTTCTACTTTCAGATGCAATAGGAATTTTTGGGTTAAGTCAATCCGTTCGCGAGATATGGGAGTTTGAAGCCACGAAATGGTTGAGAAGGCAAAACATTTTTCGCAATTCTGCTGCTCCAAACGCTTTACCAGAATGGCCTAGGGAAAAAATACGCATATCGTTGTAATCGGGTGAGTTTCTACTTTCAGACGCAGCAGGAACTTCTGGGTTTGGTCAATCCGTTCGCGAGATATGGGAGTTTGAAGCCAAGAAATGGTTGAGAAGGCAAAAAATTTTTCGCAATTCTGCTGCTCCAAACGCTTAACCAGAATGGCCTAGGGAAAAAATACACATACCGTTGTAATCGGGCTAGTTTCTACTTTCAGATGCAACAGGAATTTTTCGGTTAAGTCAATCCGTTCGCGAGATATGGGAGTTGGAAGCCAAGACATGGTTGAGAAGCCAAAAAATTTTTCGCAATTCTGCTGCTCCAAACGCTTAACCAGTAATTGCCTAGGGGGAAAATACACATACCGCTGTAATCGGGCGAGTTTCTACTTTCAGATGCAATAGGAATTTTTGGGTTAGGTCAATCCGTTCGCGAGATATGGGAGTTTGAAGCCAAGAAATGGTTGAGAAGGCAAAACATTTTTCGCAATTCTGCTGCTCCAAACGCTTAACCAGAATGGCCTAGGGAAAAAATACGCATATCGTTGTAATCGGGTGAGTTTCTACTTTCAGACGCAGCAGGAACTTCTGGGTTTGGTCAATCCGTTCGCGAGATATGGGAGTTTGAAGCCAAGAAATGGTAAAGAAGACAACAAACTGTTCGCACTACTGCTGCTCCAAACGCTTAACTAGAATGGCCTAGGGAAAAAATACACATACCGTTGTAATCGGGCGAGTTTCTACTTTCAGACGCAACAGGAATTTTTGGGTTAGGTCAATCCGTTCGCGAAATATGGGAGTTTGAAGCCAAGAAATGGTTGAGAAGGCAAAAAATTTTTCGCAATTCTGCTGCTCCACACGCTTAACCAGAATGGCCTAGGGAAAAAATACACATACCGTTGTAATCGGACGAGTTTCTACTTTCAGATGCAACAGGAATTTTTGGGTTAGGTCAATCCGTTCGCGAGATATGGGAGTATGAAGCCAAGAAATGGTTGAGAAGGCAAAAAATTTTTCGCAATTCTGCTGCTCCAAACGCTTAACCAGAATTGCCTAGGGAAAAAATACACATACCGCTGTAATCGGGCGAGTTTCTACTTTCAGATGCAATAGGAACTTTTGGGTTAGGTCAATCCGTTCGCGAGATATGGGAGTTTGAAGCCAAGAAATGGTTGAGAAGGCAAAACATTTTTCGCAATTCTGCTGCTCCAAACGCTTTACCAGAATGGCCTAGGGAAAAAATACGCATATCGTTGTAATCGTGTGAGTTTCTACTTTCAGACGCAGCAGGAACTTCTGGGTTTGGTCAATCCGTTCGCGAGATATGGGAGTTTGAAGCCAAGAAATGGTTGAGAAGGCAAAAAATTTTTCGCAATTCTGCTGCTCCAAACGCTTAACCAGAATGGCCTAGGGAAAAAATACACATACCGTTGTAATCGGGCTAGTTTCTACTTTCAGATGCAACAGGAATTTTTCGGTTAAGTCAATCCGTTCGCGAGATATGGGAGTTTCAAGCCAAGAAATGGTTGAGAAGCCAAAAAATTTTTCGCAATTCTGCTGCTCTAAACGCTTAACCAGAATTGCCTAGGGGAAAAATACACATACCGCTGTAATCGGGCGAGTTTCTACTTTCAGATGCAATAGGAATTTTTGGGTTAGGTCAATCCGTTCGCGAGATATGGGAGTTTGAAGCCAAGAAATGGTTGAGAAGGCAAAACATTTTTCGCAATTCTGCTGCTCCAAACGCTTAACCAGAATGGCCTAGGGAAAAAATACGCATATCGTTGTAATCGGGTGAGTTTCTACTTTCAGACCCAGCAGGAACTTCTGCGTTTGGTCAATCCGTTCGCGAGATATGGGAGTTTGAAACCAAGAAATGGTTGAGAAGGCAAAAAATTTTTCGCAATTCTGCTGCTCCAAACGCTTAACCAGAATTGCCTAGGGAAAAAATACACATACCGCTGTAATCGGGCGAGTTTCTACTTTCAGATGCAATAGGAACTTTTGGGTTAGGTCAATCCGTTCGCGAGATATGGGAGTTTGAAGCCAAGAAATGGTTGAGAAGGCAAAACATTTTTCGCAATTCTGCTGCTCCAAACGCTTTACCAGAATGGCCTAGGGAAAAAATACGCATATCGTTGTAATCGTGTGAGTTTCTACTTTCAGACGCAGCAGGAACTTCTGGGTTTGGTCAATCCGTTCGCGAGATATGGGAGTTTGAAGCCAAGAAATGGTTGAGAAGGCAAAAAATTTTTCGCAATTCTGCTGCTCCAAACGCTTAACCAGAATGGCCTAGGGAAAAAATACACATACCGTTGTAATCGGGCTAGTTTCTACTTTCAGATGCAACAGGAATTTTTCGGTTAAGTCAATCCGTTCGCGAGATATGGGAGTTTGAAGCCAAGAAATGGTTGAGGAGGCAAAAAATTTTTCGCTATTCTGCTGCTTCAAACGCTTGACCAGAATGGCCTAGGGAAAAAATACACATACTGTTGTAATCGGGCGAGTTTCTATTATCAGATGCAATAGGAATTTTTGGATTAGGTCAATCCGTTCGCGAGATATGGGAGTTTGAAGCTAAGAAATGGTTAAGAAGGCAACAAATTTTTCGCACTTCTGCTGCTCCAAACGCTTGACCAGAATGGCCTAGGGAAAAAATACACATACCGTCGTAATCGGGCGTGTTTCTACTTTCAGACGCAATAGGAATTTTTGGGTTAGGTCAATCCGTTCGCGAGATATGGGAGTTTGAAGCCAAGAAATGGTTGAGAAGGCAAAAAATTGTTCGCTATTCTGCTGCTTCAAACGCTTGACCAGAATGGCCTAGGGAAAAAATACACATACCGTTGTAATCGGGCGAGTTTCTTCTTTCAGATGCAACAGGAATTTTTGGGTTAGGTCAATCCGTTCGCGAGATATGGGAGTTTGAAGCCAAGAAATGGTTGAGAAGGCAAAAAATTGTTCGCTAATCTGCTGCTTCAAACGCTTAACCAGAATGGCCTAGAGAAAAAATACACATACCGTTGTAATCGGGCGAGTTTGTTCTTTGAGATGCAACAGGAATTTTTGGGTTAGGTCAATCCGTTCGCGAGATATGGGAGTTTGAAGCTAAGAAATGGTAAAGAAGACAACAAACTGTTCGCAATACTGCTGCTCCAAACGCTTAACTAGAATGGCCTAGGGAAAAAATACACATACCGCTGTAATCGGGCGAGTTTCTACTTTCAGATGCAATAGGAATTTTTAGGTTAAGTCAATCCGTTCGCGAGATATGGGAGTTTGAAGCCACGAAATGGTTGAGAAGGCAAAACATTTTTCGCAATTCTGCTGCTCCAAACGCTTTACCAGAATGGCCTAGGGAAAAAATACGCATATCGTTGTAATCGGGTGAGTTTCTACTTTCAGACGCAGCAGGAACTTCTGGGTTTGGTCAATCCGTTCGCGAGATATGGGAGTTTGAAGCCAAGAAATGGTTGAGAAGGCAAAAAATTTTTCGCAATTCTGCTGCTCCAAACGCTTAACCAGAATGGCCTAGGGAAAAAATACACATACCGTTGTAATCGGGCTAGTTTCTACTTTCAGATGCAACAGGAATTTTTCGGTTAAGTCAATCCGTTCGCGAGATATGGGAGTTGGAAGCCAAGAAATGGTTGAGAAGCCAAAAAATTTTTCGCAATTCTGCTGCTCCAAACGCTTAACCAGAATTGCCTAGGGGAAAAATACACATACCGCTGTAATCGGGCGAGTTTCTACTTTCAGATGCAATAGGAATTTTTGGGTTAGGTCAATCCGTTCGCGAGATATGGGAGTTTGAAGCCAAGAAATGGTTGAGAAGGCAAAACATTTTTCGCAATTCTGCTGCTCCAAACGCTTAACCAGAATGGCCTAGGGAAAAAATACGCATATCGTTGTAATCGGGTGAGTTTCTACTTTCAGACGCAGCAGGAACTTCTGGGTTTGGTCAATCCGTTCGCGAGATATGGGAGTTTGAAGCCAAGAAATGGTAAAGAAGACAACAAACTGTTCGCAATACTGCTGCTCCAAACGCTTAACTAGAATGGCCTAGGGAAAAAATACACATACCGCTGTAATCGGGCGAGTTTCTACTTTCAGATGCAATAGGAATTTTTAGGTTAAGTCAATCCGTTCGCGAGATATGGGAGTTTGAAGCCACGAAATGGTTGAGAAGGCAAAACATTTTTCGCAATTCTGCTGCTCCAAACGCTTTACCAGAATGGCCTAGGGAAAAAATACGCATATCGTTGTAATCGGGTGAGTTTCTACTTTCAGACGCAGCAGGAACTTCTGGGTTTGGTCAATCCGTTCGCGAGATATGGGAGTTTGAAGCCAAGAAATGGTTGAGAAGGCAAAAAATTTTTCGCAATTCTGCTGCTCCAAACGCTTAACCAGAATGGCCTAGGGAAAAAATACACATACCGTTGTAATCGGGCTAGTTTCTACTTTCAGATGCAACAGGAATTTTTCGGTTAAGTCAATCCGTTCGCGAGATATGGGAGTTGGAAGCCAAGAAATGGTTGAGAAGCCAAAAAATTTTTCGCAATTCTGCTGCTCCAAACGCTTAACCAGAATTGCCTAGGGGAAAAATACACATACCGCTGTAATCGGGCGAGTTTCTACTTTCAGATGCAATAGGAATTTTTGGGTTAGGTCAATCCGTTCGCGAGATATGGGAGTTTGAAGCCAAGAAATGGTTGAGAAGGCAAAACATTTTTCGCAATTCTGCTGCTCCAAACGCTTAACCAGAATGGCCTAGGGAAAAAATACGCATATCGTTGTAATCGGGTGAGTTTCTACTTTCAGACGCAGCAGGAACTTCTGGGTTTGGTCAATCCGTTCGCGAGATATGGGAGTTTGAAGCCAAGAAATGGTAAAGAAGACAACAAACTGTTCGCACTACTGCTGCTCCAAACGCTTAACTAGAATGGCCTAGGGAAAAAATACACATACCGTTGTAATCGGGCGAGTTTCTACTTTCAGACGCAACAGGAATTTTTGGGTTAGGTCAATCCGTTCGCGAAATATGGGAGTTTGAAGCCAAGAAATGGTTGAGAAGGCAAAAAATTTTTCGCAATTCTGCTGCTCCAAACGCTTAACCAGAATTGCCTAGGGAAAAAATACACATACCGGTGTAATCGGGCGAGTTTCTACTTTCAGATGCAATAGGAATTTTTGTGTTAGGTCAATCCGTTCGCGAGATATGGGAGTTTGAAGCCAAGAAATGGTTGAGAAGGCAAAACATTTTTCGCAATTCTTCTGCTCCAAACGCTTAACCAGAATGGCCTAGGGAAAAAATACGCATATTGTTGTAATCGGGTGAGTTTCTACTTTCAGACGCAGCAGGAACTTCTGGGTTTGGTCAATCCGTTCGCGAGATATGGGAGTTTGAAGCCAAGAAATGGTAAAGAAGACAACAAACTGTTCGCACTACTGCTGCTCCAAACGCTTAACTAGAATGGCCTAGGGAAAAAATACACATACCGTTGTAATCGGGCGAGTTTCTACTTTCAGACGCAACAGGAATTTTTGTGTTAGGTCAATCCGTTCGCGAGATATGGGAGTTTGAAGCCAAGAAATGGTTGAGAAGGCAAACAATTTTTCGCTATTCTGCTGCTCCAAACGCTTAACCAGAATGGCCTAGGGAAAAAATACACATACCGTTGTAATCGGGCGAGTTTCTACTTTCAGACGCAACAGGAATTATTGGGTTAGGTCAATCCGTTCGCGAGATATGGGAGTTTGAAGCCAATAAATTGTTGAGAATGCAAACAATTTTTCGCTATTCTGCTGCTCCAAACTCTTAACCAGAATGGGCTAGGGAGAAAATACACATACCGTTGTAATCGGGCGAGTTTCTTCTTTGAGATGCAACAGAGTTTTTGGGTTAGGTCAATCCGTTCGCGAGATATGGGAGTTTGAAGCTAAGAAATGGTAAAGAAGACAACAAACTGTTCGCACTACTGCTGCTCCAAACGCTTAACTAGAATGGCCTAGGGAAAAAATACACATACCGTTGTAATCGGGCGAGTTTCTACTTTCAGACGCAACAGGAATTTTTGGGTTAGGTCAATCCGTTCGCGAAATATGGGAGTTTGAAGCCAAGAAATGGTTGAGAAGGCAAAAAATTTTTCGCAATTCTGCTGCTCCACACGCTTAACCAGAATGGCCTACGGAAAAAATACACATACCGTTGTAATCGGACTAGTTTCTACTTTCAGATGCAACAGGAATTTTTGGGTTAGGTCAATCCGTTCGCGAGATATGGGAGTTTGAAGCCAAGAAATGGTTGAGAAGTCAAAAAATTTTTCGCAATTCTGCTGCTCCAAACGCTTAACCAGAATTGCCTAGGGAAAAAATACACATACCGCTGTAATCGGGCGAGTTTCTACTTTCAGATGCAATAGGAATTTTTGGGTTAGGTCAATCCGTTCGCGAGATATGGGAGTTTGAAGCCAAGAAATGGTTGAGAAGGCAAAACATTTTTCGCAATTCTGCTGCTCCAATCGCTTAACCAGAATGGCCTAGGGAAAAAATACGCATACCGTTGTAATCGGGTGAGTTTCTACTTTCAGACGCAGCAGGAACTTCTGGGTTTGGTCAATCCGTTCGCGAGATATGGGAGTTTGAAGCCAATAAATTGTTGAGAATGCAAACAATTTTTCGCTATTCTGCTGCTCCAAACTCTTAACCAGAATGGCCTAGGGAAAAAATACACATACCGTTGTAATCGGGCGAGTTTCTACTTTCAGACGCAACAGGAATTTTTGGGTTAGGTCAATCCGTTCGCGAGATATGGGAGTTTGAAGCCAATAAATTGTTGAGAATGCAAACAATTTTTCGCTATTCTGCTGCTCCAAACTCTTAACCAGAATGGGCTAGGGAGAAAATACACATACCGTTGTAATCGGGCGAGTTTCTTCTTTGAGATGCAACAGGAATTTTTGGGTTAGGTCAATCCGTTCGCGAGATATGGGAGTTTGAAGCTAAGAAATGCTAAAGAAGACAACAAACTGTTCGCACTACTGCTGCTCCAAACGCTTAACTAGAATGGCCTAGGGAAAAAATACACATACCGTTGTATTCGGGCGAGTTTCTACTTTCAGACGCAACAGGAATTTTTGGGTTAGGTCAATCCGTTCGCGAGATATGGGAGTTTGAAGCCAAGAAATGGTTGAGAAGGCAAAAAATTTTTCGCAATTCTGCTGCTCCAAATGCTTAACCAGAATGGCCTAGGGAAAAAATACACATACCGTTGTAATCGGGCTAGTTTCTACTTTCAGATGCAACAGGAATTTTTCGGTTAAGTCAATCCGTTCGCGAGATATGGGAGTTTGAAGCCAAGAAATGGTTGAGAAGCCAAAAAATTTTTCGCAATTCTGCTGCTCCAAACGCTTAACCAGAATTGCCTAGGGGAAAAATACACATACCGCTGTAATCGGGCGAGTTTCTACTTTCAGATGCAATAGGAATTTTTGGGTTAGGTCAATCCGTTCGCGAGATATGGGAGTTTGAAGCCAAGAAATGGTTGAGAAGGCAAAACATTTTTCGCAATTCTTCTGCTCCAAACGCTTAACCAGAATCGCCTAGGGAAAAAATACGCATATTGTTGTAATCGGGTGAGTTTCTACTTTCAGACGCAGCAGGAACTTCTGGGTTTGGTCAATCCGTTCGCGAGATATGGGAGTTTGAAGCCAAGAAATGGTAAAGAAGACAACAAACTGTTCGCACTACTGCTGCTCCAAACGCTTAACTAGAATGGCCTAGGGAAAAAATACACATACCGTTGTAATCGGGCGAGTTTCTACTTTCAGACGCAACAGGAACTTTTGTGTTAGGTCAATCCGTTCGCGAGATATGGGAGTTTGAAGCCAAGAAATGGTTGAGAAGGCAAACAATTTTTCGCTATTCTGCTGCTCCAAACGCTTAACCAGAATGGCCTAGGGAAAAAATACACATACCGTTGTAATCGGGCGAGTTTCTACTTTCAGACGCAACAGGAATTATTGGGTTAGGTCAATCCGTTCGCGAGATATGGGAGTTTGAAGCCAATAAATTGTTGAGAATGCAAACAATTTTTCGCTATTCTGCTGCTCCAAACTCTTAACCAGAATGGGCTAGGGAGAAAATACACATACCGTTGTAATCGGGCGAGTTTCTTCTTTGAGATGCAACAGAGTTTTTGGGTTAGGTCAATCCGTTCGTGAGATATGGGAGTTTGAAGCTAAGAAATGGTAAAGAAGACAACAAACTGTTCGCACTACTGCTGCTCCAAACGCTTAACTAGAATGGCCTAGGGAAAAAATACACATACCGTTGTAATCGGGCGAGTTTCTACTTTCAGACGCAACAGGAATTTTTGGGTTAGGTCAATCCGTTCGCGAAATATGGGAGTTTGAAGCCAAGAAATGGTTGAGAAGGCAAAAAATTTTTCGCAATTCTGCTGCTCCACACGCTTAACCAGAATGGCCTACGGAAAAAATACACATACCGTTGTAATCGGACTAGTTTCTACTTTCAGATGCAACAGGAATTTTTGGGTTAGGTCAATCCGTTCGCGAGATATGGGAGTTTGAAGCCAAGAAATGGTTGAGAAGGCAAAAAATTTTTCGCAATTCTGCTGCTCCAAACGCTTAACCAGAATTGCCTAGGGAAAAAATACACATACCGCTGTAATCGGGCGAGTTTCTACTTTCAGATGCAATAGGAATTTTTGGGTTAGGTCAATCCGTTCGCGAGATATGGGAGTTTGAAGCCAAGAAATGGTTGAGAAGGCAAAAAATTTTTCGCAATTCTGCTGCTCCACACACTTAACCGGAGTGGCCTAGGGAAAAAATACACATACCGCTGTAATCGGACTAGTTTCTACTTTCAGATGCAACAGGAATTTTTGGGTTAGGTCAATCCGTTCGCGAGATATGGGAGTTTGAAGCCAAGAAATGGTTGAGAATGCAAAAAATTTTTCGCAATTCTGCTGCTCCAAACGCTTAACCAGAATTGCCTAGGGAAAAAATACACATACCACTGTAATCGGGCGAGTTTCTACTTTCAGATGCAATAGGAATCTTTGGGTTAAGTCAATCCGTTCGCGAGATATGGGAGTTTGTAGCCACGAAATGGTTGAGAAGGCAAAACATTTTTCGCAATTCTGCTGCTCCAAACGCTTTACCAGAATGGCCTAGGGAAAAAATACGCATATCGTTGTAATCGGGTGAGTTTCTACTTTCAGACGCAGCAGGAACTTCTGGGTTTGGTCAATCCGTTCGCGAGATATGGGAGTTTGAAGCCAAGAAATGGTTGAGAAGGCAAAAAAATTTTTCGCAATTCTGCTGCTCCAAACACTTAACCAGAATGGCCTAGGGAAAAAATACACATACCGTTGTAATCGGGCTAGTTTCTACTTTCAGATGCAACAGGAATTTTTCGGTTAAGTCAATCCGTTCGCGAGATATGGGAGTTGGAAGCCAAGAAATGGTTGAGAAGCCAAAAAATTTTTCGCAATTCTGCTGCTCCAAACGCTTAACCAGAATTGCCTAGGGGAAAAATACACATACCGCTGTAATCGGGCGTGTTTCTACTTTCAGATGCAATAGGAATTTTTGGGTTAGGTCAATCCGTTCGCGAGATATGGGAGTTTGAAGCCAAGAAATGGTTGAGAAGGCAAAACATTTTTCGCAATTCTGCTGCTCCAAACGCTTAACCAGAATGGCCTAGGGAAAAAATACGCATATCGTTGTAATCGGGTGAGTTTCTACTTTCAGACGCAGCAGGAACTTCTGGGTTTGGTCAATCCGTTCGCGAGATATGGGAGTTTGAAGCCAAGAAATGGTTGAGAAGGCAAAAAATTTTTCGCAATTCTGCTGCTCCAAACGCTTAACCAGAATGGCCTAGGGAAAAAATACACATACCGTTGTAATCGGGCTAGTTTCTACTTTCAGATGCAACAGGAATTTTTCGGTTAAGTCAATCCGTTCGCGAGATATGGGAGTTGGAAGCCAAGAAATGGTTGAGAAGCCAAAAAATTTTTCGCAATTCTGCTGCTCCAAACGCTTAACCAGAATTGCCTAGGGGAAAAATACACATACCGCTGTAATCGGGCGTGTTTCTACTTTCAGATGCAATAGGAATTTTTTGGTTAGTTCAATCCGTTCGCGAGATATGGGAGTTTGAAGCCAAGAAATGGTTGAGAAGGCAAAACATTTTTCGCAATTCTGCTGCTCCAAACGCTTAACCAGAATGGCCTAGGGAAAAAATACGCATATCGTTGTAATCGTGTGAGTTTCTACTTTCAGACGCAGCAGGAACTTCTGGGTTTGGTCAATCCGTTCGCGAGATATGGGAGTTTGAAGCCAAGAAATGGTTGAGAAGGCAAAAAATTTTTCGCAATTCTGCTGCTCCAAACGCTTAACCAGAATTGCCTAGGGAAAAAATACACATACCGTTGTAATCGGGCTAGTTTCTACTTTCAGATGCAACAGGAATTTTTCGGTTAAGTCAATCCGTTCGCGAGATATGGGAGTTTGAAGCCAAGAAATGGTTGAGAAGCCAAAAAATTTTTCGCAATTCTGCTGCTCCAAACGCTTAACCAGAATTGCCTAGGGGAAAAATACACATACCGCTGTAATCGGGCGAGTTTCTACTTTCAGATGCAATAGGAATTTTTGGGTTAGGTCAATCCGTTCGCGAGATATGGGAGTTTGAAGCCAAGAAATGGTTGAGAAGGCAAAACATTTTTCGCAATTCTGCTGCTCCAAACGCTTAACCAGAATGGCCTAGGGAAAAAAAACGCATATCGTTGTAATCGGGTGAGTTTCTACTTTCAGACGCAGCAGGAACTTCTGGGTTTGGTCAATCCGTTCGCGAGATATGGGAGTTTGAAACCAAGAAATGGTTGAGAAGGCAAAAAATTTTTCGCAATTCTGCTGCTCCAAACGCTTAACCAGAATTGCCTAGGGAAAAAATACACATACAGTTGTAATCGGGCTAGTTTCTACTTTCAGATGCAACAGGAATTTTTCGGTTAAGTCAATCCGTTCGCGAGATATGGGAGTTGGAAGCCAAGAAATGGTTGAGAAGCCAAAAAATTTTTCGCAATTCTGCTGCTCCAAACGCTTAACCAGAATTGCCTAGGGGAAAAATACACATACCGCTGTAATCGGGCGAGTTTCTACTTTCAGATGCAATAGGAATTTTTGGGTTAGGTCAATCCGTTCGCGAGATATGGGAGTTTGAAGCCAAGAAATGGTTGAGAAGGCAAAAAATTTTTCGCAATGCTGCTGCTCCAAACGCTTAATCAGAATGGCCTAGGGAAAAAATACATATACCGTTGTAATCGGGCGAGTTTCTACTTTCAGATGCAATAGGAATTTTTGGGTTAGGTCAATCCGTTCGCGAGATATGGGAGTTTGAAGCTGAGAAATGGTTAAGGAGACAACAAATTTTTCGCACTTCTGCTGCTCCAAACGCTTAACCAGAATGGCCTAGGGAAAAAATACACATACCGTTGTAATCGGGCGAGATTCTACTTTCAGACGCAACAGGAATTTTTGTGTTAGGTCAATCCGTTCGCGAGATATGGGAGTTTGAAGCCAAGAAATGGTTGAGAAGGCAAACAATTTTTCGCTATTCTGCTGCTCCAAACGCTTAACCAGAATGGCCTAGGGAAAAAATACACATACCGTTGTAATCGGGCGAGTTTCTACTTTCAGACGCAACAGGAATTTTTGGGTTAGGTCAATCCGTTCGCGAGATATGGGAGTTTGAAGCCAATAAATTGTTGAGAATGCAAACAATTTTTCGCTATTCTGCTGCTCCAAACTCTTAACCAGAATGGGCTAGGGAGAAAATACACATACCGTTGTAATCGGGCGAGTTTCTTCTTTGAGATGCAACAGGAATTTTTCGGTTAGGTCAATCCGTTCGCGAGATATGGGAGTTTGAAGCTAAGAAATGCTAAAGAAGACAACAAACTGTTCGCACTACCGCTGCTCCAAACGCTTAACTAGAATGGCCTAGGGAAAAAATACACATACCGTTGTATTCGGGCGAGTTTCTACTTTCAGACGCAACAGGAATTTTTGGGTTAGGTCAATCCGTTCGCGAAATATGGGAGTTTGAAGCCAAGAAATGGTTGAGAAGGCAAAAAATTTTTCGCAATTCTGCTGCTCCACACACTTAACCAGAATGGCCTAGGGAAAAAATACGCATATCGTTGTAATCGGGTGAGTTTCTACTTTCAGACGCAGCAGGAACTTCTGGGTTTGGTCAATCCGTTCGCGAGATATGGGAGTTTGAAGCCAAGAAATGGTTGAGAAGGCAAAAAATTTTTCGCAATTCTGCTGCTCCAAACGCTTAACCAGAATGGCCTAGGGAAAAAATACACATACCGTTGTAATCGGGCTAGATTCTACTTTCAGATGCAACAGGAATTTTTCGGTTAAGTCAATCCGTTCGCGAGATATGGGAGTTGGAAGCCAAGAAATGGTTGAGAAGCCAAAAAATTTTTCGCAATTCTGCTGCTCCAAACGCTTAACCAGAATTGCCTCGGGGAAAAATACACATACCGCTGTAATCGGGCGAGTTTCTACTTTCAGATGCAATAGGAATTTTTGGGTTAGGTCAATCCGTTCGCGAGATATGGGAGTTTGAAGCCAAGAAATGGTTGAGAAGGCAAAACATTTTTCGCAATTCTGCTGCTCCAAACGCTTAACCAGAATGGCCTAGGGAAAAAATACGCATATCGTTGTAATCGGGTGAGTTTCTACTTTCAGACGCAGCAGGAACTTCTGGGTTTGGTCAATCCGTTCGCGAGATATGGGAGTTTGAAGCCAAGAAATGGTAAAGAAGACAACAAACTGTTCGCACTACTGCTGCTCCAAACGCTTAACTAGAATGGCCTAGGGAAAAAATACACATACCGTTGTAATCGGGCGAGTTTCTACTTTCAGACGCAACAGGAATTTTTGGGTTAGGTCAATCCGTTCGCGAAATATGGGAGTTTGAAGCCAAGAAATGGTTGAGAAGGCAAAAAATTTTTCGCAATTCTGCTGCTCCAAACGCTTAACCAGAATTGCCTAGGGAAAAAATACACATACCGCTGTAATCGGGCGAGTTTCTACTTTCAGATGCAATAGGAATTTTTGGGTTAGGTCAATCCGTTCGCGAGATATGGGAGTTTGAAGCCAAGAAATGGTTGAGAAGGCAAAACATTTTTCGCAATTCTGCTGCTCCAAACGCTTTACCAGAATGGCCTAGGGAAAAAATACGCATATCGTTGTAATCGGGTGAGTTTCTACTTTCAGACGCAGCAGGAACTTCTGGGTTTGGTCAATCCGTTCGCGAGATATGGGAGTTTGAAGCCAAGAAATGGTTGAGAAGGCAAAAAATTTTTCGCAATTCTGCTGCTCCAAACGCTTAACCAGAATTGCCTAGGGAAAAAATACACATACCGTTGTAATCGGGCTAGTTTCTACTTTCAGATGCAACAGGAATTTTTCGGTTAAGTCAATCCGTTCGCGAGATATGGGAGTTTGAAGCCAAGAAATGGTTGAGAAGCCAAAAAATTTTTCGCAATTCTGCTGCTCCAAACGCTTAACCAGAATTGCCTAGGGGAAAAATACACATACCGCTGTAATCGGGCGAGTTTCTACTTTCAGATGCAATAGGAATTTTTGGGTTAGGTCAATCCGTTCGCGAGATATGGGAGTTTGAAGCCAAGAAATGGTTGAGAAGGCAAAACATTTTTCGCAATTCTGCTGCTCCAAACGCTTAACCAGAATGGCCTAGGGAAAAAATACGCATATCGTTGTAATCGGGTGAGTTTCTACTTTCAGACGCAGCAGGAACTTCTGGGTTTGGTCAATCCGTTCGCGAGATATGGGAGTTTGAAACCAAGAAATGGTTGAGAAGGCAAAAAATTTTTCGCAATTCTGCTGCTCCAAACGCTTAACCAGAATTGCCTAGGGAAAAAATACACATACCGTTGTAATCGGGCGAGTTTCTACTTTCAGATGCAACAGGAATTTTTGGGTTAGGTCAATCCGTTCGCTAGATATGGCAGTTTGAAGCCAAGAAATGGTTGAGAAGGCAAAAAATTTTTCGCTATTCTGCTGCTTCAAACGCTTGACCAGAATGGCCTAGGGAAAAAATACACATACCGTTGTAATCGGGCGAGTTTCTATTATCAGATGCAATAGGAATTTTTGGATTAGGTCAATCCGTTCGCGAGATATGGGAGTTTGAAGCTAAGAAATGGTTAAGAAGGCAACAAATTTTTCGCACTTCTGCTGCTCCAAACGCTTGACCAGAATGGCCTAGGGAAAAAATACACATACCTTCGTAATCGGGCGTGTTTCTACTTTCAGACGCAACAGGAATTTTTGGGTTAGGTCAATCCGTTCGCGAGATATGGGAGTTTGAAGCCACGAAATGGTTGAGAAGGCAAAAAATTGTTCGCTATTCTGCTGCTTCAAACGCTTGACCAGAATGGCCTAGGGAAAAAATACGCATATCGTTGTAATCGGGTGAGTTTCTACTTTCAGACGCAGCAGGAACTTCTGGGTTTGGTCAATCCGTTCGCGAGATATGGGAGTTTGAAACCAAGAAATGGTTGAGAAGGCAAAAAATTTTTCGCAATTCTGCTGCTCCAAACGCTTAACCAGAATTGCCTAGGGAAAAAATACACATACCGTTGTAATCGGGCGAGATTCTACTTTCAGATGCAACAGGAATTTTTGGGTTAGGTCAATCCGTTCGCTAGATATGGCAGTTTGAAGCCAAGAAATGGTTGAGAAGGCAAAAAATTTTTCGCTATTCTGCTGCTTCAAACGCTTGACCAGAATGGCCTAGGGAAAAAATACACATACCGTTGTAATCGGGCGAGTTTCTATTATCAGATGCAATAGGAATTTTTGGATTAGGTCAATCCGTTCGCGGGATATGGGAGTTTGAAGCTAAGAAATGGTTAAGAAGGCAACAAATTTTTCGCACTTCTGCTGCTCCAAACGCTTGACCAGAATGGCCTAGGGAAAAAATTCACATACCGTCGTAATCGGGCGTGTTTCTACTTTCAGACGCAACAGGAATTTTTGGGTTAGGTCAATCCGTTCGCGAGATATGGGAGTTTGAAGCCAAGAAATGGTTGAGAAGGCAAAAAATTGTTCGCTATTCTGCTGCTTCAAACGCTTGACCAGAGTGGCCTAGGGAAAAAATACACATACCGTTGTAATCGGGCGAGTTTCTTCTTTCAGATGCAACAGGAATTTTTGGGTTAGGTCAATCCGTTCGCGAGATATGGGAGTTTGAAGCCAAGAAATGGTTGAGAAGGCAAAAAATTGTTCGCTAATCTGCTGCTTCAAACGCTTAACCAGAATTGCCTAGAGAAAAAATACACATACCGTTGTAATCGGGCGAGTTTCTTCTTTGAGATGCAACAGGAATTTTTGGGTTAGGTCAATCCGTTCGCGAGATATGGGAGTTTGAAGCTAAGAAATGGTAAAGAAGACAACAAACTGTTCGCACTACTGTTGCTCCAAACGCTTAACTAGAATGGCCTAGGGAAAAAATACACATACCGTTGTAATCGGGCGAGTTTCTACTTTCAGACGCAATAGGAATTTTTGGGTTAAGTCAATCCGTTCGCGAGATATGGGAGTTTGAAGCCACGAAATGGTTGAGAAGGCAAAACATTTTTCGCAATTCTGCTGCTCCAAACGCTTTACCAGAATGGCCTAGGGAAAAAATACGCATATCGTTGTAATCGGGTGAGTTTCTACTTTCAGACGCAGCAGGAACTTCTGGGTTTGGTCAATCCGTTCGCGAGATATGGGAGTTTGAAGCCAAGAAATGGTAAAGAAGACAACAAACTGTTCGCACTACTGCTGCTCCAAACGCTTAACTAGAATGGCCTAGGGAAAAAATACACATACCGTTGTAATCGGGCGAGTTTCTACTTTCAGACGCAACAGGAATTTTTGGGTTAGGTCAATCCGTTCGCGAAATATGGGAGTTTGAAGCCAAGAAATGGTTGAGAAGGCAAAAAATTTTTCGCAATTCTGCTGCTCCAAACGCTTAACCAGAATTGCCTAGGGAAAAAATACACATACCGCTGTAATCGGGCGGGTTTCTACTTTCAGATGCAATAGGAATTTTTGGGTTAGGTCAATCCGTTCGCGAGATATGGGAGTTTGAAGCCAAGAAATGGTTGAGAAGGCAAAACATTTTTCGCAATTCTGCTGCTCCAAACGCTTTACCAGAATGGCCTAGGGAAAAAATACGCATATCGTTGTAATCGGGTGAGTTTCTACTTTCAGACGCAGCAGGAACTTCTGGGTTTGGTCAATCCGTTCGCGAGATATGGGAGTTTGAAGCCAAGAAATGGTTGAGAAGGCAAAAAATTTTTCGCAATTCTGCTGCTCCAAACGCTTAACCAGAATTGCCTAGGGAAAAAATACACATACCGTTGTAATCGGGCTAGTTTCTACTTTCAGATGCAACAGGAATTTTTCGGTTAAGTCAATCCGCTCGCGAGATATGGGAGTTTGAAGCCAAGAAATGGTTGAGAAGCCAAAAAATTTTTCGCAATTCTGCTGCTCCAAACGCTTAACCAGAATTGCCTAGGGGAAAAATACACATACCGCTGTAATCGGGCGAGTTTCTACTTTCAGATGCAATAGGAATTTTTGGGTTAGGTCAATCCGTTCGCGAGATATGGGAGTTTGAAGCCAAGAAATGGTTGAAAAGGCAAAACATTTTTCGCAATTCTGCTTCTCCAAACGCTTAACCAGAATGGCCTAGGGAAAAAATACGCATATCGTTGTAATCGGGTGAGTTTCTACTTTCAGACGCAGCAGGAACTTCTGGGTTTGGTCAATCCGTTCGCGAGATATGGGAGTTTGAAACCAAGAAATGGTTGAGAAGGCAAAAAATTTTTCGCAATTCTGCTGCTCCAAACGCTTAACCAGAATTGCCTAGGGAAAAAATACACATACCGTTGTAATCGGGCGAGATTCTACTTTCAGACGCAACAGGAATTTTTGGGTTAGGTCAATCCGTTCGCGAGATATGGGAGTTTGAAGCCAAGAAATGGTTGAGAAGGCAAAAAATTGTTCGCTATTCTGCTGCTCCAAACGCTTGACCAGAATGGCCTAGGGAAAAAATACACATACCTTCGTAATCGGGCGTGTTTCTACTTTCAGACGCAACAGGAATTTTTGGGTTAGGTCAATCCGTTCGCGAGATATGGGAGTTTGAAGCCAAGAAATGGTTGAGAAGGCAAAAAATTGTTCGCTATTCTGCTGCTTCAAACGCTTGACCAGAATGGCCTAGGGAAAAAATACGCATATCGTTGTAATCGGGTGAGTTTCTACTTTCAGACGCAGCAGGAACTTCTGGGTTTGGTCAATCCGTTCGCGAGATATGGGAGTTTGAAACCAAGAAATGGTTGAGAAGGCAAAAAATTTTTCGCAATTCTGCTGCTCCAAACGCTTAACCAGAATTGCCTAGGGAAAAAATACACATACCGTTGTAATCGGGCGAGATTCTACTTTCAGATGCAACAGGAATTTTTGGGTTAGGTCAATCCGTTCGCTAGATATGGCAGTTTGAAGACAAGAAATGGTTGAGAAGGCAAAAAATTTTTCGCTATTCTGCTGCTTCAAACGCTTGACCAGAATGGCCTAGGGAAAAAATACACATACCGTTGTAATCGGGCGAGTTTCTATTATCAGATGCAATAGGAATTTTTGGATTAGGTCAATCCGTTCGCGGGATATGGGAGTTTGAAGCTAAGAAATGGTTAAGAAGGCAACAAATTTTTCGCACTTCTGCTGCTCCAAACGCTTGACCAGAATGGCCTAGGGAAAAAATACACATACCGTCGTAATCGGGCGTGTTTCTACTTTCAGACGCAACAGGAATTTTTGGGTTAGGTCAATCCGTTCGCGAGATATGGGAGTTTGAAGCCAAGAAATGGTTGAGAAGGCAAAAAATTGTTCGCTATTCTGCTGCTTCAAACGCTTGACCAGAATGGCCTAGGGAAAAAATACACATACCGTTGTAATCGGGCGAGTTTCTTCTTTCAGATGCAACAGGAATTTTTGGGTTAGGTCAATCCGTTCGCGAGATATGGGAGTTTGAAGCCAAGAAATGGTTGAGAAGGCAAAAAATTGTTCGCTAATCTGCTGCTTCAAACGCTTAACCAGAATTGCCTAGAGAAAAAATACACATACCGTTGTAATCGGGCGAGTTTCTTCTTTGAGATGCAACAGGAATTTTTGGGTTAGGTCAATCCGTTCGCGAGATATGGGAGTTTGAAGCTAAGAAATGGTAAAGAAGACAACAAACTGTTCGCACTACTGCTGCTCCAAACGCTTAACTAGAATGGCCTAGGGAAAAAATACACATACCGTTGTAATCGGGCGAGTTTCTACTTTCAGACGCAATAGGAATTTTTGGGTTAAGTCAATCCGTTCGCGAGATATGGGAGTTTGAAGCCACGAAATGGTTGAGAAGGCAAAACATTTTTCGCAATTCTGCTGCTCCAAACGCTTTACCAGAATGGCCTAGGGAAAAAATACGCATATCGTTGTAATCGGGTGAGTTTCTACTTTCAGACGCAGCAGGAACTTCTGGGTTTGGTCAATCCGTTCGCGAGATATGGGAGTTTGAAGCCAAGAAATGGTAAAGAAGACAACAAACTGTTCGCACTACTGCTGCTCCAAACGCTTAACTAGAATGGCCTAGGGAAAAAATACACATACCGTTGTAATCGGGCGAGTTTCTACTTTCAGACGCAACAGGAATTTTTGGGTTAGGTCAATCCGTTCGCGAAATATGGGAGTTTGAAGCCAAGAAATGGTTGAGAAGGCAAAAAATTTTTCGCAATTCTGCTGCTCCAAACGCTTAACCAGAATTGCCTAGGGAAAAAATACACATACCGCTGTAATCGGGCGGGTTTCTACTTTCAGATGCAATAGGAATTTTTGGGTTAGGTCAATCCGTTCGCGAGATATGGGAGTTTGAAGCCAAGAAATGGTTGAGAAGGCAAAACATTTTTCGCAATTCTGCTGCTCCAAACGCTTTACCAGAATGGCCTAGGGAAAAAATACGCATATCGTTGTAATCGGGTGAGTTTCTACTTTCAGACGCAGCAGGAACTTCTGGGTTTGGTCAATCCGTTCGCGAGATATGGGAGTTTGAAGCCAAGAAATGGTTGAGAAGGCAAAAAATTTTTCGCAATTCTGCTGCTCCAAACGCTTAACCAGAATTGCCTAGGGAAAAAATACACATACCGTTGTAATCGGGCTAGTTTCTACTTTCAGATGCAACAGGAATTTTTCGGTTAAGTCAATCCGTTCGCGAGATATGGGAGTTTGAAGCCAAGAAATGGTTGAGAAGCCAAAAAATTTTTCGCAATTCTGCTGCTCCAAACGCTTAACCAGAATTGCCTAGGGGAAAAATACACATACCGCTGTAATCGGGCGAGTTTCTACTTTCAGATGCAATAGGAATTTTTGGGTTAGGTCAATCCGTTCGCGAGATATGGGAGTTTGAAGCCAAGAAATGGTTGAAAAGGCAAAACATTTTTCGCAATTCTGCTTCTCCAAACGCTTAACCAGAATGGCCTAGGGAAAAAATACGCATATCGGTGTAATCGGGTGAGTTTCTACTTTCAGACGCAGCAGGAACTTCTGGGTTTGGTCAATCCGTTCGCGAGATATGGGAGTTTGAAACCAAGAAATGGTTGAGAAGGCAAAAAATTTTTCGCAATTCTGCTGCTCCAAACGCTTAACCAGAATTGCCTAGGGAAAAAATACACATACCATTGTAATCGGGCGAGTTTCTACTTTCAGATGCAACAGGAATTTTTGGGTTAGGTCAATCCGTTCGCTAGATATGGCAGTTTGAAGCCAAGAAATGGTTGAGAAGGCAAAAAATTTTTCGCTATTCTGCTGCTTCAAACGCTTGACCAGAATGGCCTAGGGAAAAAATACACATACCGTTGTAATCGGGCGAGTTTCTATTATCAGATGCAATAGGAATTTTTGGATTAGGTCAATCCGTTCGCGAGATATGGGAGTTTGAAGCTAAGAAATGGTTAAGAAGGCAACAAATTTTTCGCACTTCTGCTGCTCCAAACGCTTGACCAGAATGGCCTAGGGAAAAAATACACATACCGTCGTAATCGGGCGTGTTTCTACTTTCAGACGCAACAGGAATTTTTGGGTTAGGTCAATGCGTTCGCGAGATATGGGAGTTTGAAGCCAAGAAATGGTTGAGAAGGCAAAAAATTGTTCGCTATTCTGCTGCTTCAAACGCTTGACCAGAATGGCCTAGGGAAAAAATACGCATATCGTTGTAATCGGGTGAGTTTCTACTTTCAGACGCAGCAGGAACTTCTGGGTTTGGTCAATCCGTTCGCGAGATATGGGAGTTTGAAACCAAGAAATGGTTGAGAAGGCAAAAAATTTTTCGCAATTCTGCTGCTCCAAACGCTTAACCAGAATTGCCTAGGGAAAAAATACACATATCGTTGTAATCGGGCGAGTTTCTACTTTCAGATGCAACAGGAATTTTTGGGTTAGGTCAATCCGTTCGCTAGATATGGCAGTTTGAAGCCAAGAAATGGTTGAGAAGGCAAAAAATTTTTCGCTATTCTGCTGCTTCAAACGCTTGACCAGAATGGCCTAGGGAAAAAATACACATACCGTTGTAATCGGGCGAGTTTCTATTATCAGATGCAATAGGAATTTTTGGATTAGGTCAATCCGTTCACGGGATATGGGAGTTTGAAGCTAAGAAATGGTTAAGAAGGCAACAAATTTTTCGCACTTCTGCTGCTCCAAACGCTTGACCAGAATGGCCTAGGGAAAAAACACACATACCGTCGTAATCGGGCGTGTTTCTACTTTCAGACGCAACAGGAATTTTTGGGTTAGGTCAATCCGTTCGCGAGATATGGGAGTTTGAAGCCAAGAAATGGTTGAGAAGGCAAAAAATTGTTCGCTATTCTGCTGCTTCAAACGCTTGACCAGAATGGCCTAGGGAAAAAATACACATACTGTTGTAATCGGGCGAGTTTCTTCTTTGAGATGCAACAGGAATTTTTGGGTTAGGTCAATCCGTTCGCGAGATATGGGAGTTTGAAGCTAAGAAATGGTAAAGAAGACAACAAACTGTTCGCAATACTGCTGCTCCAAACGCTTAACTAGAATGGCCTAGGGAAAAAATACACATACCGTTGTAATCGGGCGAGTTTCTACTTTCAGACGCAACAGGAATTTTTGGGTTAGGTCAATCCGTTCGCGAAATATGGGAGTTTGAAGCCAAGAAATGGTTGAGAAGGCAAAAAATTTTTCGCAATTCTGCTGCTCCAAACGCTTAACCAGAATTGCCTAGGGAAAAAATACACATACCGCTGTAATCGGGCGAGTTTCTACTTTCAGATGCAATAGGAATTTTTGGGTTAAGTCAATCCGTTCGCGATATATGGGAGTTTGAAGCCAAGAAATGGTTGAGAAGGCAAAAAATTGTTCGCTATTCTGCTGCTTCAAACGCTTGACCAGAATTGCCTAGGGAAAAAATACACATACCGTTGTAATCGGGCGAGTTTCTACTTTCAGATGCAACAGGAATTTTTGGGTTAGGTCAATCCGTTCGCTAGATATGGCAGTTTGAAGCCAAGAAATGGTTGAGAAGGCAAAAAATTTTTCGCCATTCTGCTGCTTCAAACGCTTGACCAGAATGGCCTAGGGAAAAAATACACATACCGTTGTAATCGGGCGAGTTTCTATTATCAGATGCAATAGGAATTTTTGGATTAGGTCAATCCGTTCGCGAGATATGGGAGTTTGAAGCTAAGAAATGGTTAAGAAGGCAACAAATTTTTCGCACTTCTGCTGCTCCAAACGCTTGACCAGAATGGCCTAGGGAAAAAATACACATACCGTCGTAATCGGGCGTGTTTCTACTTTCAGACGCAACAGGAATTTTTGGGTTAGGTCAATCCGTTCGCGAGATATGGGAGTTTGAAGCCAAGAAATGGTTGAGAAGGCAAAACATTTTTCGCAATTCTGCTGCTCCAAACGCTTAACCAGAATGGCCTAGGGAAAAAATACGCATATCGTTGTAATCGGGTGAGTTTCTACTTTCAGACGCAGCAGGAACTTCTGGGTTTGGTCAATCCGTTCGCGAGATATGGGAGTTTGAAACCAAGAAATGGTTGAGAAGGCAAAAAATTTTTCGCAATTCTGCTGCTCCAAACGCTTAACCAGAATTGCCTAGGGAAAAAATACACATACCGTTGTAATCGGGCGAGTTTCTACTTTCAGATGCAACAGGAATTTTTGGGTTAGGTCAATCCGTTCGCTAGATATGGCAGTTTGAAGCCAAGAAATGGTTGAGAAGGCAAAAAATTTTTCGCTATTCTGCTGCTTCAAACGCTTGACCAGAATGGCCTAGGGAAAAAATACACATACCGTTGTAATCGGGCGAGTTTCTATTATCAGATGCAATAGGAATTTTTGGATTAGGTCAACCGTTCGCGAGATATGGGAGTTTGAAGCTAAGAAATGGTTAAGAAGGCAACAAATTTTTCGCACTTCTGCTGCTCCAAACGCTTGACCAGAATGGCCTAGGGAAAAAATACACATACCGTCGTAATCGGGCGTGTTTCTACTTTCAGACGCAACAGGAATTTTTGGGTTAGGTCAATCCGTTCGCGAGATATGGGAGTTTGAAGCCAAGAAATGGTTGAGAAGGCAAAACATTTTTCGCAATTCTGCTGCTCCAAACGCTTAACCAGAATGGCCTAGGGAAAAAATACGCATATCGTTGTAATCGGGTGAGTTTCTACTTTCAGACGCAGCAGGAACTTCTGGGTTTGGTCAATCCGTTCGCGAGATATGGGAGTTTGAAACCAAGAAATGGTTGAGAAGGCAAAAAATTTTTCGCAATTCTGCTGCTCCAAACGCTTAACCAGAATTGCCTAGGGAAAAAATACACATACCGTTGTAATCGGGCGAGTTTCTACTTTCAGATGCAACAGGAATTTTTGGGTTAGGTCAATCCGTTCGCTAGATATGGCAGTTTGAAGCCAAGAAATGGTTGAGAAGGCAAAAAATTTTTCGCTATTCTGCTGCTTCAAACGCTTGACCAGAATGGCCTAGGGAAAAAATACACATACCGTTGTAATCGGGCGAGTTTCTATTATCAGATGCAATAGGAATTTTTGGATTAGGTCAATCCGTTCGCGAGATATGGGAGTTTGAAGCTAAGAAATGGTTAAGAAGGCAACAAATTTTTCGCACTTCTGCTGCTCCAAACGCTTGACCAGAATGGCCTAGGGAAAAAATACACATACTGTCGTAATCGGGCGTGTTTCTACTTTCAGACGCAACAGGAATTTTTGGGTTAGGTCAATCCGTTCGCGAGATATGGGAGTTTGAAGCCAAGAAATGGTTGAGAAGGCAAAAAATTGTTCGCTATTCTGCTGCTTCAAACGCTTGACCAGAATGGCCTAGGGAAAAAATACACACACCGTTGTAATCGGGCGAGTTTCTATTATCAGATTCAATAGGAATTTTTGGATTAGGTCAATCCGTTCGCGAGATATGGGAGTTTGAAGCTAAGAAATGGTTAAGAAGGCAACAAATTTTTCGCACTTCTGCTGCTCCAAACGCTTGACCAGAATGGCCTAGGGAAAAAATACACATACCGTCGTAATCGGGCGTGTTTCTACTTTCAGACGCAACAGGAATTTTTGGGTTAGGTCAATCCGTTCGCGAGATATGGGAGTTTGAAGCCAAGAAATGGTTGAGAAGGCAAAACATTTTTCGCAATTCTGCTGCTCCAAACGCTTAACCAGAATGGCCTAGGGAAAAAATACGCATATCGTTGTAATCGGGTGAGTTTCTACTTTCAGACGCAGCAGGAACTTCTGGGTTTGGTCAATCCGTTCGCGAGATATGGGAGTTTGAAACCAAGAAATGGTTGAGAAGGCAAAAAATTTTTCGCAATTCTGCTGCTCCAAACGCTTAACCAGAATTGCCTAGGGAAAAAATACACATACCGTTGTAATCGGGCGAGTTTCTACTTTCAGATGCAACAGGAATTTTTGGGTTAGGTCAATCCGTTCGCTAGATATGGCAGTTTGAAGCCAAGAAATGGTTGAGAAGGCAAAAAATTTTTCGCTATTCTGCTGCTTCAAACGCTTGACCAGAATGGCCTAGGGAAAAAATACACATACCGTTGTAATCGGGCGAGTTTCTATTATCAGATGCAATAGGAATTTTTGGATTAGGTGAACCGTTCGCGAGATATGGGAGTTTGAAGCTAAGAAATGGTTAAGAAGGCAACAAATTTTTCGCACTTCTGCTGCTCCAAACGCTTGACCAGAATGGCCTAGGGAAAAAATACACATACCGTCGTAATCGGGCGTGTTTCTACTTTCAGACGCAACAGGAATTTTTGGGTTAGGTCAATCCGTTCGCGAGATATGGGAGTTTGAAGCCAAGAAATGGTTGAGAAGGCAAAACATTTTTCGCAATTCTGCTGCTCCAAACGCTTAACCAGAATGGCCTAGGGAAAAAATACGCATATCGTTGTAATCGGGTGAGTTTCTACTTTCAGACGCAGCAGGAACTTCTGGGTTTGGTCAATCCGTTCGCGAGATATGGGAGTTTGAAACCAAGAAATGGTTGAGAAGGCAAAAAATTTTTCGCAATTCTGCTGCTCCAAACGCTTAACCAGAATTGCCTAGGGAAAAAATACACATACCGTTGTAATCGGGCGAGTTTCTACTTTCAGATGCAACAGGAATTTTTGGGTTAGGTCAATCCGTTCGCGAGATATGGGAGTTTGAAGCCAATAAATTGTTGAGAATGCAAACAATTTTTCGCTATTCTGCTGCTCCAAACTCTTAACCAGAATGGGCTAGGGAGAAAATACACATACCGTTGTAATCGGGCGAGTTTCTATTATCAGATGCAATAGGAATTTTTGGATTAGGTCAATCCGTTCGCGAGATATGGGAGTTTGAAGCTAAGAAATGGTTAAGAAGGCAACAAATTTTTCGCACTTCTGCTGCTCCAAACGCTTGACCAGAATGGCCTAGGGAAAAAATACACATACTGTCGTAATCGGGCGTGTTTCTACTTTCAGACGCAACAGGAATTTTTGGGTTAGGTCAATCCGTTCGCGAGATATGGGAGTTTGAAGCCAAGAAATGGTTGAGAAGGCAAAAAATTGTTCGCTATTCTGCTGCTTCAAACGCTTGACCAGAATGGCCTAGGGAAAAAATACACACACCGTTGTAATCGGGCGAGTTTCTATTATCAGATTCAATAGGAATTTTTGGATTAGGTCAATCCGTTCGCGAGATATGGGAGTTTGAAGCTAAGAAATGGTTAAGAAGGCAACAAATTTTTCGCACTTCTGCTGCTCCAAACGCTTGACCAGAATTGCCTAGGGAAAAAATACACATACCGTCGTAATCGGGCGTGTTTCTACTTTCAGACGCAACAGGAATTTTTGGGTTAGGTCAATCCGTTCGCGAGATATGGGAGTTTGAAGCCAAGAAATGGTTGAGAAGGCAAAACATTTTTCGCAATTCTGCTGCTCCAAACGCTTAACCAGAATGGCCTAGGGAAAAAATACGCATATCGTTGTAATCGGGTGAGTTTCTACTTTCAGACGCAGCAGGAACTTCTGGGTTTGGTCAATCCGTTCGCGAGATATGGGAGTTTGAAACCAAGAAATGGTTGAGAAGGCAAAAAATTTTTCGCAATTCTGCTGCTCCAAACGCTTAACCAGAATTGCCTAGGGAAAAAATACACATACCGTTGTAATCGGGCGAGTTTCTACTTTCAGATGCAACAGGAATTTTTGGGTTAGGTCAATCCGTTCGCTAGATATGGCAGTTTGAAGCCAAGAAATGGTTGAGAAGGCAAAAAATTTTTCGCTATTCTGCTGCTTCAAACGCTTGACCAGAATGGCCTAGGGAAAAAATACACATACCGTTGTAATCGGGCGAGTTTCTATTATCAGATGCAATAGGAATTTTTGGATTAGGTGAACCGTTCGCGAGATATGGGAGTTTGAAGCTAAGAAATGGTTAAGAAGGCAACAAATTTTTCGCACTTCTGCTGCTCCAAACGCTTGACCAGAATGGCCTAGGGAAAAAATACACATACCGTCGTAATCGGGCGTGTTTCTACTTTCAGACGCAACAGGAATTTTTGGGTTAGGTCAATCCGTTCGCGAGATATGGGAGTTTGAAGCCAAGAAATGGTTGAGAAGGCAAAACATTTTTCGCAATTCTGCTGCTCCAAACGCTTAACCAGAATGGCCTAGGGAAAAAATACGCATATCGTTGTAATCGGGTGAGTTTCTACTTTCAGACGCAGCAGGAACTTCTGGGTTTGGTCAATCCGTTCGCGAGATATGGGAGTTTGAAACCAAGAAATGGTTGAGAAGGCAAAAAATTTTTCGCAATTCTGCTGCTCCAAACGCTTAACCAGAATTGCCTAGGGAAAAAATACACATACCGTTGTAATCGGGCGAGTTTCTACTTTCAGATGCAACAGGAATTTTTGGGTTAGGTCAATCCGTTCGCGAGATATGGGAGTTTGAAGCTAAGAAATGCTAAAGAAGACAACAAACTGTTCGCACTACTGCTGCTCCATACGCTTAACTAGAATGGCCTAGGGAAAAAATACACATACCGTTGTATTCGGGCGAGTTTCTACTTTCAGACGCAACAGGAATTTTTGGGTTAGGTCAATCCGTTCGCGAAATATGGGAGTTTGAAGCCAAGAAATGGTTGAGAAGGCAAAAAATTTTTCGCAATTCTGCTGCTCCACACACTTAACCAGAGTGGCCTAGGGAAAAAATACACATACCGCTGTAATCGGACTAGTTTCTACTTTCAGATGCAACAGGAATTTTTGGGTTAGGTCAATCCGTTCGCGAGATATGGGAGTTTGAAGCCAATAAATTGTTGAGAATGCAAACAATTTTTCGCTATTCTGCTGCTCCAAACTCTTAACCAGAATGGGCTAGGGAGAAAATACACATACTGTCGTAATCGGGCGTGTTTCTACTTTCAGACGCAACAGGAATTTTTGGGTTAGGTCAATCCGTTCGCGAGATATGGGAGTTTGAAGCCAAGAAATGGTTGAGAAGGCAAAAAATTGTTCGCTATTCTGCTGCTTCAAACGCTTGACCAGAATGGCCTAGGGAAAAAATACACACACCGTTGTAATCGGGCGAGTTTCTATTATCAGATTCAATAGGAATTTTTGGATTAGGTCAATCCGTTCGCGAGATATGGGAGTTTGAAGCTAAGAAATGGTTAAGAAGGCAACAAATTTTTCGCACTTCTGCTGCTCCAAACGCTTGACCAGAATGGCCTAGGGAAAAAATACACATACCGTCGTAATCGGGCGTGTTTCTACTTTCAGACGCAACAGGAATTTTTGGGTTAGGTCAATCCGTTCGCGAGATATGGGAGTTTGAAGCCAAGAAATGGTTGAGAAGGCAAAAAATTTTTCGCAATTCTGCTGCTCCAAACGCTTAACCAGAATTGCCTAGGGAAAAAATACACATACCGTTGTAATCGGGCGAGTTTCTACTTTCAGATGCAACAGGAATTTTTGGGTTAGGTCAATCCGTTCGCTAGATATGGCAGTTTGAAGCCAAGAAATGGTTGAGAAGGCAAAAAATTTTTCGCTATTCTGCTGCTTCAAACGCTTGACCAGAATGGCCTAGGGAAAAAATACACATACCGTTGTAATCGGGCGAGTTTCTATTATCAGATGCAATAGGAATTTTTGGATTAGGTGAACCGTTCGCGAGATATGGGAGTTTGAAGCTAAGAAATGGTTAAGAAGGCAACAAATTTTTCGCACTTCTGCTGCTCCAAACGCTTGACCAGAATGGCCTAGGGAAAAAATACACATACCGTCGTAATCGGGCGTGTTTCTACTTTCAGACGCAACAGGAATTTTTGGGTTAGGTCAATCCGTTCGCGAGATATGGGAGTTTGAAGCCAAGAAATGGTTGAGAAGGCAAAACATTTTTCGCAATTCTGCTGCTCCAAACGCTTAACCAGAATGGCCTAGGGAAAAAATACGCATATCGTTGTAATCGGGTGAGTTTCTACTTTCAGACGCAGCAGGAACTTCTGGGTTTGGTCAATCCGTTCGCGAGATATGGGAGTTTGAAACCAAGAAATGGTTGAGAAGGCAAAAAATTTTTCGCAATTCTGCTGCTCCAAACGCTTAACCAGAATTGCCTAGGGAAAAAATACACATACCGTTGTAATCGGGCGAGTTTCTACTTTCAGATGCAACAGGAATTTTTGGGTTAGGTCAATCCGTTCGCGAGATATGGGAGTTTGAAGCCAATAAATTGTTGAGAATGCAAACAATTTTTCGCTATTCTGCTGCTCCAAACTCTTAACCAGAATGGGCTAGGGAGAAAATACACATACCGTTGTAATCGGGCGAGTTTCTTCTTTGAGATGCAACAGGAATTTTTGGGTTAGGTCAATCCGTTCGCGAGATATGGGAGTTTGAAGCTAAGAAATGCTAAAGAAGACAACAAACTGTTCGCACTACTGCTGCTCCATACGCTTAACTAGAATGGCCTAGGGAAAAAATACACATACCGTTGTATTCGGGCGAGTTTCTACTTTCAGACGCAACAGGAATTTTTGGGTTAGGTCAATCCGTTCGCGAAATATGGGAGTTTGAAGCCAAGAAATGGTTGAGAAGGCAAAAAATTTTTCGCAATTCTGCTGCTCCACACACTTAACCAGAGTGGCCTAGGGAAAAAATACACATACCGCTGTAATCGGACTAGTTTCTACTTTCAGATGCAACAGGAATTTTTGGGTTAGGTCAATCCGTTCGCGAGATATGGGAGTTTGAAGCCAAGAAATGGTTGAGAATGCAAAAAATTTTTCGCAATTCTGCTGCTCCAAACGCTTAACCAGAATTGCCTAGGGAAAAAATACACATACCACTGTAATCGGGCGAGTTTCTACTTTCAGATGCAATAGGAATTTTTGGGTTAAGTCAATCCGTTCGCGAGATATGGGAGTTTGAAGCCACGAAATGGTTGAGAAGGCAAAACATTTTTCGCAATTCTGCTGCTCCAAACGCTTTACCAGAATGGCCTAGGGAAAAAATACGCATATCGTTGTAATCGGGTGAGTTTCTACTTTCAGACGCAGCAGGAACTTCTGGGTTTGGTCAATCCGTTCGCGAGATATGGGAGTTTGAAGCCAAGAAATGGTTGAGAAGGCAAAAAATTTTTCGCAATTCTGCTGCTCCAAACGCTTAACCAGAATGGCCTAGGGAAAAAATACACATACCGTTGTAATCGGGCTAGTTTCTACTTTCAGATGCAACAGGAATTTTTCGGTTAAGTCAATCCGTTCGCGAGATATGGGAGTTGGAAGCCAAGAAATGGTTGAGAAGCCAAAAAATTTTTCGCAATTCTGCTGCTCCAAACGCTTAACCAGAATTGCCTAGGGGAAAAATACACATACCGCTGTAATCGGGCGAGTTTCTACTTTCAGATGCAATAGGAATTTTTGGGTTAGGTCAATCCGTTCGCGAGATATGGGAGTTTGAAGCCAAGAAATGGTTGAGAAGCCAAAAAATTTTTCGCAATTCTGCTGCTCCAAACGCTTAACCAGAATTGCCTAGGGGAAAAATACACATACCGCTGTAATCGGGCGAGTTTCTACTTTCAGATGCAATAGGAATTTTTGGGTTAGGTCAATCCGTTCGCGAGATATGGGAGTTTGAAGCCAAGAAATGGTTGAGAAGGCAAAACATTTTTCGCAATTCTGCTGCTCCAAACGCTTAACCAGAATGGCCTAGGGAAAAAATACGCATATCGTTGTAATCGGGCGAGTTTCTACTTTCAGATGCAATAGGAATTTTTGGGTTAAGTCAATCCGTTCGCGAGATATGGGAGTTTGAAGCCAAGAAATGGTTGAGAAGGCAAAAAATTTTTCGCACTTCTGCTGCTCCAAACGCTTAACCAGAATGGCCTAGGGAAAAAATACACATACCGTTGTAATCGGGCGAATTTCTACTTTCAGACGCAACAGGAATTTTTGGGTTAGGTCAATCCGTTCGCGAGATATGGGAGTTTGATGCTAAGAAATCGTTGAGAAGACAACAAATTTTTCGCACTTCTGCTGCTCCAAACGCTTAACCAGAATGGCCTAGGGAAAAAATACACATAACGTTGTAATCGGGCGAGTTTCTACTTTCAGATGCAACAGGAATTTTTGGGTTAGGCCAATCCGTTCGCGAGATATGGGAGTTTGAAGCCAAGAAATGGTTGAGAAGGCAAAAAATTTTTCGGACTTCTGCTGCTCCAAACGCTTAATCAGAATGGCCGAGGGAAAAAATACACATACCGTTGTAATCGGGCGAGTTTCTACTTTCAGATGCAACAGGAATTTTTGGGTTAGGTCAATCCGTTCGCGAGATATGGGACTTTCAAGCTAAGAAATGGTTGAGAAGACAATAAATTTTTCGCACTTCTGCTGCTCCAATCGCTTAACCAGAATGGCCCAAGGGAAAAATACACGTACCGTTGTAATCGGGCGAGTTTCTACTTTCAGATGCAATAGGAATTTTTGGGTTAGGTCAATCCGTTCGCGAGATATGGGAGTTTGAAGCCAAGAAATGGTTGAGAAGGCAAAACATTTTTCGCAATTCTGCTGCTCCAAACGCTTAACCAGAATGGCCTAGGGAAAAAATACGCATATCGCTGTAATCGGGTGAGTTTCTACTTTCAGACGCAGCAGGAACTTCTGGGTTTGGTCAATCCGTTCGCGAGATATGGGAGTTTGAAGCCAAGAAATGGTAAAGAAGACAACAAACTGTTCGCACTACTGCTGCTCCAAACGCTTAACTAGAATGGCCTAGGGAAAAAATACACATACCGTTGTAATCGGGCGAGTTTCTACTTTCAGACGCAACAGGAATTTTTGGGTTAGGTCAATCCGTTCGCGAAATATGGGAGTTTGAAGCCAAGAAATGGTTGAGAAGGCAAAAAATTTTTCGCAATTCTGTTGCTCCAAACGCTTAACCAGAATTGCCTAGGGAAAAAATACACATACCGCTGTAATCGGGCGAGTTTCTACTTTCAGATGCAATAGGAATTTTTGGGTTAGGTCAATCCGTTCGCGAGATATGGGAGTTTGAAGCCAAGAAATGGTTGAGAAGGCAAAACATTTTTCGCAATTCTGCTGCTCCAAACGCTTTACCAAAATGGCCTAGGGAAAAAATACGCATATCGTTGTAATCGGGTGAGTTTCTACTTTCAGACGCAGCAGGAACTTCTGGGTTTGGTCAATCCGTTCGCGAGATATGGGAGTTTGAAGCCAAGAAATGGTTGAGAAGGCAAAAAATTTTTCGCAATTCTGCTGCTCCAAACGCTTAACCAGAATTGCCTAGGGAAAAAATACACATACCGTTGTAATCGGGCTAGTTTCTACTTTCAGATGCAACAGGAATTTTTCGGTTAAGTCAATCCGTTCGCGAGATATGGGAGTTTGAAGCCAAGAAATGGTTGAGAAGCCAAAAAATTTTTCGCAATTCTGCTGCCCCAAACGCTTAACCAGAATTGCCTAGGGGAAAAATACACATACCGCTGTAATCGGGCGAGTTTCTACTTTCAGATGCAATAGGAATTTTTGGGTTAGGTCAATCCGTTCGCGAGATATGGGAGTTTGAAGCCAAGAAATGGTTGAGAAGGCAAAACATTTTTCGCAATTCTGCTGCTCCAAACGCTTAACCAGAATGGCCTAGGGAAAAAATACGCATATCGTTGTAATCGGGTGAGTTTCTACTTTCAGACGCAGCAGGAACTTCTGGGTTTGGTCAATCCGTTCGCGAGATATGGGAGTTTGAAACCAAGAAATGGTTGAGAAGGCAAAAAATTTTTCGCAATTCTGCTGCTCCAAACGCTTAACCAGAATTGCCCAGGGAAAAAATACACATACCGTTGTAATCGGGCGAGTTTCTACTTTCAGATGCAACAGGAATTTTTGGGTTAGGTCAATCCGTTCGCTAGATATGGCAGTTTGAAGCCAAGAAATGGTTGAGAAGGCAAAAAATTTTTCGCTATTCTGCTGCTTCAAACGCTTGACCAGAATGGCCTAGGGAAAAAATTCACATACCGTTGTAATCGGGCGAGTTTCTATTATCAGATGCAATAGGAATTTTTGGATTAGGTCAATCCGTTCGCGAGATATGGGAGTTTGAAGCTAAGAAATGGTTAAGAAGGCAACAAATTTTTCGCACTTCTGCTGCTCCAAACGCTTGACCAGAATGGCCTAGGGAAAAAATACACATACCGTCGTAATCGGGCGTGTTTCTACTTTCAGACGCAACAGGAATTTTTGGGTTAGGTCAATCCGTTCGCGAGATATGGGAGTTTGAAGCCAAGAAATGGTTGAGAAGGCAAAAAATTGTTCGCTATTCTGCTGCTTCAAACGCTTGACCAGAATGGCCTAGGGAAAAAATACGCATATCGTTGTAATCGGGTGAGTTTCTACTTTCAGACGCAGCAGGAACTTCTGGGTTTGGTCAATCCGTTCGCGAGATATGGGAGTTTGAAACCAAGAAATGGTTGAGAAGGCAAAAAATTTTTCGCAATTCTGCTGCTCCAAACGCTTAACCAGAATTGCCTAGGGAAAAAATACACATACCGTTGTAATCGGGCGAGTTTCTACTTTCAGATGCAACAGGAATTTTTGGGTTAGGTCAATCCGTTCGCTAGATATGGCAGTTTGAAGCCAAGAAATGGTTGAGAAGGCAAAAAATTTTTCGCTATTCTGCTGCTTCAAACGCTTGACCAGAATGGCCTAGGGAAAAAATACACATACCGTTGTAATCGGGCGAGTTTCTATTATCAGATGCAATAGGAATTTTTGGATTAGGTCAATCCGTTCGCGGGATATGGGAGTTTGAAGCTAAGAAATGGTTAAGAAGGCAACAAATTTTTCGCACTTCTGCTGCTCCAAACGCTTGACCAGAATGGCCTAGGGAAAAAATACACATACCGTCGTAATCGGGCGTGTTTCTACTTTCAGACGCAACAGGAATTTTTGGGTTAGGTCAATCCGTTCGCGAGATATGGGAGTTTGAAGCCAAGAAATGGTTGAGAAGGCAAAAAATTGTTCGCTATTCTGCTGCTTCAAACGCTTGACCGGAATGGCCTAGGGAAAAAATACACATACCGTTGTAATCGGGCGAGTTTCTTCTTTCAGATGCAACAGGAATTTTTGGGTTAGGTCAATCCGTTCGCGAGATATGGGAGTTTGAAGCCAAGAAATGGTTGAGAAGGCAAAAAATTGTTCGCTAATCTGCTGCTTCAAACGCTTAACCAGAATTGCCTAGAGAAAAAATACACATACCGTTGTAATCGGGCGAGTTTCTTCTTTGAGATGCAACAGGAATTTTTGGGTTAGGTCAATCCGTTCGCGAGATATGGGAGTTTGAAGCTAAGAAATGGTAAAGAAGACAACAAACTGTTCGCACTACTGCTGCTCCAAACGCTTAACTAGAATGGCCTAGGGAAAAAATACACATACCGTTGTAATCGGGCGAGTTTCTACTTTCAGACGCAACAGGAATTTTTGGGTTAGGTCAATCCGTTCGCGAAATATGGGAGTTTGAAGCCAAGAAATGGTTGAGAAGGCAAAAAATTTTTCGCAATTCTGTTGCTCCAAACGCTTAACCAGAATTGCCTAGGGAAAAAATACACATACCGCTGTAATCGGGCGAGTTTCTACTTTCAGATGCAATAGGAATTTTTGGGTTAGGTCAATCCGTTCGCGAGATATGGGAGTTTGAAGCCAAGAAATGGTTGAGAAGGCAAAACATTTTTCGCAATTCTGCTGCTCCAAACGCTTTACCAAAATGGCCTAGGGAAAAAATACGCATATCGTTGTAATCGGGTGAGTTTCTACTTTCAGACGCAGCAGGAACTTCTGGGTTTGGTCAATCCGTTCGCGAGATATGGGAGTTTGAAGCCAAGAAATGGTTGAGAAGGTAAAAAATTTTTCGCAATTCTGCTGCTCCAAACGCTTAACCAGAATTGCCTAGGGAAAAAATACACATACCGTTGTAATCGGGCTAGTTTCTACTTTCAGATGCAACAGGAATTTTTCGGTTAAGTCAATCCGTTCGCGAGATATGGGAGTTTGAAGCCAAGAAATGGTTGAGAAGCCAAAAAATTTTTCGCAATTCTGCTGCCCCAAACGCTTAACCAGAATTGCCTAGGGGAAAAATACACATACCGCTGTAATCGGGCGAGTTTCTACTTTCAGATGCAATAGGAATTTTTGGGTTAGGTCAATCCGTTCGCGAGATATGGGAGTTTGAAGCCAAGAAATGGTTGAGAAGGCAAAACATTTTTCGCAATTCTGCTGCTCCAAACGCTTAACCAGAATGGCCTAGGGAAAAAATACGCATATCGTTGTAATCGGGTGAGTTTCTACTTTCAGACGCAGCAGGAACTTCTGGGTTTGGTCAATCCGTTCGCGAGATATGGGAGTTTGAAACCAAGAAATGGTTGAGAAGGCAAAAAATTTTTCGCAATTCTGCTGCTCCAAACGCTTAACCAGAATTGCCCAGGGAAAAAATACACATACCGTTGTAATCGGGCGAGTTTCTACTTTCAGATGCAACAGGAATTTTTGGGTTAGGTCAATCCGTTCGCTAGATATGGCAGTTTGAAGCCAAGAAATGGTTGAGAAGGCAAAAAATTTTTCGCTATTCTGCTGCTTCAAACGCTTGACCAGAATGGCCTAGGGAAAAAATTCACATACCGTTGTAATCGGGCGAGTTTCTGTTATCAGATGCAATAGGAATTTTTGGATTAGGTCAATCCGTTCGCGAGATATGGGAGTTTGAAGCTAAGAAATGGTTAAGAAGGCAACAAATTTTTCGCACTTCTGCTGCTCCAAACGCTTGACCAGAATGGCCTAGGGAAAAAATACACATACCGTCGTAATCGGGCGTGTTTCTACTTTCAGACGCAACAGGAATTTTTGGGTTAGGTCAATCCGTTCGCGAGATATGGGAGTTTGAAGCCAAGAAATGGTTGAGAAGGCAAAAAATTGTTCGCTATTCTGCTGCTTCAAACGCTTGACCAGAATGGCCTAGGGAAAAAATACGCATATCGTTGTAATCGGGTGAGTTTCTACTTTCAGACGCAGCAGGAACTTCTGGGTTTGGTCAATCCGTTCGCGAGATATGGGAGTTTGAAACCAAGAAATGGTTGAGAAGGCAAAAAATTTTTCGCAATTCTGCTGCTCCAAACGCTTAACCAGAATTGCCTAGGGAAAAAATACACATACCGTTGTAATCGGGCGAGTTTCTACTTTCAGATGCAACAGGAATTTTTGGGTTAGGTCAATCCGTTCGCTAGATATGGCAGTTTGAAGCCAAGAAATGGTTGAGAAGGCAAAAAATTTTTCGCTATTCTGCTGCTTCAAACGCTTGACCAGAATGGCCTAGGGAAAAAATACACATACCGTTGTAATCGGGCGAGTTTCTATTATCAGATGCAATAGGAATTTTTGGATTAGGTCAATCCGTTCGCGGGATATGGGAGTTTGAAGCTAAGAAATGGTTAAGAAGGCAACAAATTTTTCGCACTTCTGCTGCTCCAAACGCTTGACCAGAATGGCCTAGGGAAAAAATACACATACCGTCGTAATCGGGCGTGTTTCTACTTTCAGACGCAACAGGAATTTTTGGGTTAGGTCAATCCGTTCGCGAGATATGGGAGTTTGAAGCCAAGAAATGGTTGAGAAGGCAAAAAATTGTTCGCTATTCTGCTGCTTCAAACGCTTGACCGGAATGGCCTAGGGAAAAAATACACATACCGTTGTAATCGGGCGAGTTTCTTCTTTCAGATGCAACAGGAATTTTTGGGTTAGGTCAATCCGTTCGCGAGATATGGGAGTTTGAAGCCAAGAAATGGTTGAGAAGGCAAAAAATTGTTCGCTAATCTGCTGCTTCAAACGCTTAACCAGAATTGCCTAGAGAAAAAATACACATAACGTTGTAATCGGGCGAGTTTCTTCTTTGAGATGCAACAGGAATTTTTGGGTTAGGTCAATCCGTTCGCGAGATATGGGAGTTTGAAGCTAAGAAATGGTAAAGAAGACAACAAACTGTTCGCACTACTGCTGCTCCAAACGCTTAACTAGAATGGCCTAGGGAAAAAATACACATACCGTTGTAATCGGGCGAGTTTCTACTTTCAGACGCAATAGGAATTTTTGGGTTAAGTCAATCCGTTCGCTAGATATGGCAGTTTGAAGCCAAGAAATGGTTGAGAAGGCAAAAAATTTTTCGCTATTCTGCTGCTTCAAACGCTTGACCAGAATGGCCTAGGGAAAAAATTCACATACCGTTGTAATCGGGCGAGTTTCTGTTATCAGATGCAATAGGAATTTTTGGATTAGGTCAATCCGTTCGCGAGATATGGGAGTTTGAAGCTAAGAAATGGTTAAGAAGGCAACAAATTTTTCGCACTTCTGCTGCTCCAAACGCTTGACCAGAATGGCCTAGGGAAAAAATACACATACCGTCGTAATCGGGCGTGTTTCTACTTTCAGACGCAACAGGAATTTTTGGGTTAGGTCAATCCGTTCGCGAGATATGGGAGTTTGAAGCCAAGAAATGGTTGAGAAGGCAAAAAATTGTTCGCTATTCTGCTGCTTCAAACGCTTGACCAGAATGGCCTAGGGAAAAAATACGCATATCGTTGTAATCGGGTGAGTTTCTACTTTCAGACGCAGCAGGAACTTCTGGGTTTGGTCAATCCGTTCGCGAGATATGGGAGTTTGAAACCAAGAAATGGTTGAGAAGGCAAAAAATTTTTCGCAATTCTGCTGCTCCAAACGCTTAACCAGAATTGCCTAGGGAAAAAATACACATACCGTTGTAATCGGGCGAGTTTCTACTTTCAGATGCAACAGGAATTTTTGGGTTAGGTCAATCCGTTCGCTAGATATGGCAGTTTGAAGCCAAGAAATGGTTGAGAAGGCAAAAAATTTTTCGCTATTCTGCTGCTTCAAACGCTTGACCAGAATGGCCTAGGGAAAAAATACACATACCGTTGTAATCGGGCGAGTTTCTATTATCAGATGCAATAGGAATTTTTGGATTAGGTCAATCCGTTCGCGGGATATGGGAGTTTGAAGCTAAGAAATGGTTAAGAAGGCAACAAATTTTTCGCACTTCTGCTGCTCCAAACGCTTGACCAGAATGGCCTAGGGAAAAAATACACATACCGTCGTAATCGGGCGTGTTTCTACTTTCAGACGCAACAGGAATTTTTGGGTTAGGTCAATCCGTTCGCGAGATATGGGAGTTTGAAGCCAAGAAATGGTTGAGAAGGCAAAAAATTGTTCGCTATTCTGCTGCTTCAAACGCTTGACCGGAATGGCCTAGGGAAAAAATACACATACCGTTGTAATCGGGCGAGTTTCTTCTTTCAGATGCAACAGGAATTTTTGGGTTAGGTCAATCCGTTCGCGAGATATGGGAGTTTGAAGCCAAGAAATGGTTGAGAAGGCAAAAAATTGTTCGCTAATCTGCTGCTTCAAACGCTTAACCAGAATTGCCTAGAGAAAAAATACACATACCGTTGTAATCGGGCGAGTTTCTTCTTTGAGATGCAACAGGAATTTTTGGGTTAGGTCAATCCGTTCGCGAGATATGGGAGTTTGAAGCTAAGAAATGGTAAAGAAGACAACAAACTGTTCGCACTACTGCTGCTCCAAACGCTTAACTAGAATGGCCTAGGGAAAAAATACACATACCGTTGTAATCGGGCGAGTTTCTACTTTCAGACGCAATAGGAATTTTTGGGTTAAGTCAATCCGTTCGCGAGATATGGGAGTTTGAAGCCACGAAATGGTTGAGAAGGCAAAACATTTTTCGCAATTCTGCTGCTCCAAACGCTTTACCAGAATGGCCTAGGGAAAAAATACGCATATCGTTGTAATCGGGTGAGTTTCTACTTTCAGACGCAGCAGGAACTTCTGGGTTTGGTCAATCCGTTCGCGAGATATGGGAGTTTGAAGCCAAGAAATGGTAAAGAAGACAACAAACTGTTCGCACTACTGCTGCTCCAAACGCTTAACTAGAATGGCCTAGGGAAAAAATACACATACCGTTGTAATCGGGCGAGTTTCTACTTTCAGACGCAACAGGAATTTTTGGGTTAGGTCAATCCGTTCGCGAAATATGGGAGTTTGAAGCCAAGAAATGGTTGAGAAGGCAAAAAATTTTTCGCAATTCTGCTGCTCCAAACGCTTAACCAGAATTGCCTAGGGAAAAAATACACATACCGCTGTAATCGGGCGGGTTTCTACTTTCAGATGCAATAGGAATTTTTGGGTTAGGTCAATCCGTTCGCGAGATATGGGAGTTTGAAGCCAAGAAATGGTTGAGAAGGCAAAACATTTTTCGCAATTCTGCTGCTCCAAACGCTTAACCAGAATTGCCTAGGGAAAAAATACACATACCACTGTAATCGGGCGAGTTTCTACTTTCAGATGCAATAGGAATTTTTGGGTTAAGTCAATCCGTTCGCGAGATATGGGAGTTTGAAGCCACGAAATGGTTGAGAAGGCAAAACATTTTTCGCAATTCTGCTGCTCCAAACGCTTTACCAGAATGGCCTAGGGAAAAAATACGCATATCGTTGTAGTCGGGTGAGTTTCTACTTTCAGACGCAGCAGGAACTTCTGGGTTTGGTCAATCCGTTCGCGAGATATGGGAGTTTGAAGCCAAGAAATGGTTGAGAAGACAAAAAATTTTTCGCAATTCTGCTGCTCCAAACGCTTAACCAGAATGGCCTAGGGAAAAAATACACATACCGTTGTAATCGGGCGAGTTTCTACTTTCAGATGCAACAGGAATTTTTCGGTTAAGTCAATCCGTTCGCGAGATATGGGAGTTGGAAGCCAAGAAATGGTTGAGAAGCCAAAAAATTTTTCGCAATTCTGCTGCTCCAAACGCTTAACCAGAATTGCCTAGGGGAAAAATACACATACCGCTGTAATCGGGCGAGTTTCTACTTTCAGATGCAATAGGAATTTTTGGGTTAGGTCAATCCGTTCGCGAGATATGGGAGTTTGAAGCCAAGAAATGGTTGAGAAGGCAAAACATTTTTCGCAATTCTGCTGCTCCAAACGCTTAACCAGAATGGCCTAGGGAAAAAATACGCATATCGCTGTAATCGGGTGAGTTTCTACTTTCAGACGCAGCAGGAACTTCTGGGTTTGGTCAATCCGTTCGCGAGATATGGGAGTTTGAAGCCAAGAAATGGTAAAGAAGACAACAAACTGTTCGCACTACTGCTGCTCCAAACGCTTAACTAGAATGGCCTAGGGAAAAAATACACATACCGTTGTAATCGGGCGAGTTTCTACTTTCAGACGCAACAGGAATTTTTGGGTTAGGTCAATCCGTTCGCGAAATATGGGAGTTTGAAGCCAAGAAATGGTTGAGAAGGCAAAAAATTTTTCGCAATTCTGTTGCTCCAAACGCTTAACCAGAATTGCCTAGGGAAAAAATACACATACCGCTGTAATCGGGCGAGTTTCTACTTTCAGATGCAATAGGAATTTTTGGGTTAGGTCAATCCGTTCGCGAGATATGGGAGTTTGAAGCCAAGAAATGGTTGAGAAGGCAAAACATTTTTCGCAATTCTGCTGCTCCAAACGCTTTACCAGAATGGCCTAGGGAAAAAATACGCATATCGTTGTAATCGGGTGAGTTTCTACTTTCAGACGCAGCAGGAACTTCTGGGTTTGGTCAATCCGTTCGCGAGATATGGGAGTTTGAAGCCAAGAAATGGTTGAGAAGGCAAAAAATTTTTCGCAATTCTGCTGCTCCAAACGCTTAACCAGAATTGCCTAGGGAAAAAATACACATACCGTTGTAATCGGGCTAGTTTCTACTTTCAGATGCAACAGGAATTTTTCGGTTAAGTCAATCCGTTCGCGAGATATGGGAGTTTGAAGCCAAGAAATGGTTGAGAAGCCAAAAAATTTTTCGCAATTCTGCTGCTCCAAACGCTTAACCAGAATTGCCTAGGGGAAAAATACACATACCGCTGTAATCGGGCGAGTTTCTACTTTCAGATGCAATAGGAATTTTTGGGTTAGGTCAATCCGTTCGCGAGATATGGGAGTTTGAAGCCAAGAAATGGTTGAGAAGGCAAAACATTTTTCGCAATTCTGCTGCTCCAAACGCTTAACCAGAATGGCCTAGGGAAAAAATACGCATATCGTTGTAATCGGGTGAGTTTCTACTTTCAGACGCAGCAGGAACTTCTGGGTTTGGTCAATCCGTTCGCGAGATATGGGAGTTTGAAACCAAGAAATGGTTGAGAAGGCAAAAAATTTTTCGCAATTCTGCTGCTCCAAACGCTTAACCAGAATTGCCCAGGGAAAAAATACACATACCGTTGTAATCGGGCGAGTTTCTACTTTCAGATGCAACAGGAATTTTTGGGTTAGGTCAATCCGTTCGCTAGATATGGCAGTTTGAAGCCAAGAAATGGTTGAGAAGGCAAAAAATTTTTCGCTATTCTGCTGCTTCAAACGCTTGACCAGAATGGCCTAGGGAAAAAATTCACATACCGTTGTAATCGGGCGAGTTTCTATTATCAGATGCAATAGGAATTTTTGGATTAGGTCAATCCGTTCGCGAGATATGGGAGTTTGAAGCTAAGAAATGGTTAAGAAGGCAACAAATTTTTCGCACTTCTGCTGCTCCAAACGCTTGACCAGAATGGCCTAGGGAAAAAATACACATACCGTCGTAATCGGGCGTGTTTCTACTTTCAGACGCAACAGGAATTTTTGGGTTAGGTCAATCCGTTCGCGAGATATGGGAGTTTGAAGCCAAGAAATGGTTGAGAAGGCAAAAAATTGTTCGCTATTCTGCTGCTTCAAACGCTTGACCAGAATGGCCTAGGGAAAAAATACGCATATCGTTGTAATCGGGTGAGTTTCTACTTTCAGACGCAGCAGGAACTTCTGGGTTTGGTCAATCCGTTCGCGAGATATGGGAGTTTGAAACCAAGAAATGGTTGAGAAGGCAAAAAATTTTTCGCAATTCTGCTGCTCCAAACGCTTAACCAGAATTGCCTAGGGAAAAAATACACATACCGTTGTAATCGGGCGAGTTTCTACTTTCAGATGCAACAGGAATTTTTGGGTTAGGTCAATCCGTTCGCTAGATATGGCAGTTTGAAGCCAAGAAATGGTTGAGAAGGCAAAAAATTTTTCGCTATTCTGCTGCTTCAAACGCTTGACCAGAATGGCCTAGGGAAAAAATACACATACCGTTGTAATCGGGCGAGTTTCTATTATCAGATGCAATAGGAATTTTTGGATTAGGTCAATCCGTTCGCGGGATATGGGAGTTTGAAGCTAAGAAATGGTTAAGAAGGCAACAAATTTTTCGCACTTCTGCTGCTCCAAACGCTTGACCAGAATGGCCTAGGGAAAAAATACACATACCGTTGTAATCGGGCGAGTTTCTTCTTTCAGATGCAACAGGAATTTTTGGGTTAGGTCAATCCGTTCGCGAGATATGGGAGTTTGAAGCCAAGAAATGGTTGAGAAGGCAAAAAATTGTTCGCTAATCTGCTGCTTCAAACGCTTAACCAGAATTGCCTAGAGAAAAAATACACATACCGTTGTAATCGGGCGAGTTTCTTCTTTGAGATGCAACAGGAATTTTTGGGTTAGGTCAATCCGTTCGCGAGATATGGGAGTTTGAAGCTAAGAAATGGTAAAGAAGACAACAAACTGTTCGCACTACTGCTGCTCCAAACGCTTAACTAGAATGGCCTAGGGAAAAAATACACATACCGTTGTAATCGGGCGAGTTTCTACTTTCAGACGCAATAGGAATTTTTGGGTTAAGTCAATCCGTTCGCGAGATATGGGAGTTTGAAGCCACGAAATGGTTGAGAAGGCAAAACATTTTTCGCAATTCTGCTGCTCCAAACGCTTTACCAGAATGGCCTAGGGAAAAAATACGCATATCGTTGTAATCGGGTGAGTTTCTACTTTCAGACGCAGCAGGAACTTCTGGGTTTGGTCAATCCGTTCGCGAGATATGGGAGTTTGAAGCCAAGAAATGGTAAAGAAGACAACAAACTGTTCGCACTACTGCTGCTCCAAACGCTTAACTAGAATGGCCTAGGGAAAAAATACACATACCGTTGTAATCGGGCGAGTTTCTACTTTCAGACGCAACAGGAATTTTTGGGTTAGGTCAATCCGTTCGCGAAATATGGGAGTTTGAAGCCAAGAAATGGTTGAGAAGGCAAAAAATTTTTCGCAATTCTGCTGCTCCAAACGCTTAACCAGAATTGCCTAGGGAAAAAATACACATACCGCTGTAATCGGGCGGGTTTCTACTTTCAGATGCAATAGGAATTTTTGGGTTAGGTCAATCCGTTCGCGAGATATGGGAGTTTGAAGCCAAGAAATGGTTGAGAAGGCAAAACATTTTTCGCAATTCTGCTGCTCCAAACGCTTTACCAGAATGGCCTAGGGAAAAAATACGCATATCGTTGTAATCGGGTGAGTTTCTACTTTCAGACGCAGCAGGAACTTCTGGGTTTGGTCAATCCGTTCGCGAGATATGGGAGTTTGAAGCCAAGAAATGGTTGAGAAGGCAAAAAATTTTTCGCAATTCTGCTGCTCCAAACGCTTAACCAGAATTGCCTAGGGAAAAAATACACATACCGTTGTAATCGGGCTAGTTTCTACTTTCAGATGCAACAGGAATTTTTCGGTTAAGTCAATCCGTTCGCGAGATATGGGAGTTTGAAGCCAAGAAATGGTTGAGAAGCCAAAAAATTTTTCGCAATTCTGCTGCTCCAAACGCTTAACCAGAATTGCCTAGGGGAAAAATACACATACCGCTGTAATCGGGCGAGTTTCTACTTTCAGATGCAATAGGAATTTTTGGGTTAGGTCAATCCGTTCGCGAGATATGGGAGTTTGAAGCCAAGAAATGGTTGAAAAGGCAAAACATTTTTCGCAATTCTGCTGCTCCAAACGCTTAACCAGAATGGCCTAGGGAAAAAATACGCATATCGTTGTAATCGGGTGAGTTTCTACTTTCAGACGCAGCAGGAACTTCTGGGTTTGGTCAATCCGTTCGCGAGATATGGGAGTTTGAAACCAAGAAATGGTTGAGAAGGCAAAAAATTTTTCGCAATTCTGCTGCTCCAAACGCTTAACCAGAATTGCCTAGGGAAAAAATACACATACCATTGTAATCGGGCGAGTTTCTACTTTCAGATGCAACAGGAATTTTTGGGTTAGGTCAATCCGTTCGCTAGATATGGCAGTTTGAAGCCAAGAAATGGTTGAGAAGGCAAAAAATTTTTCGCTATTCTGCTGCTTCAAACGCTTGACCAGAATGGCCTAGGGAAAAAATACACATACCGTTGTAATCGGGCGAGTTTCTATTATCAGATGCAATAGGAATTTTTGGATTAGGTCAATCCGTTCGCGAGATATGGGAGTTTGAAGCTAAGAAATGGTTAAGAAGGCAACAAATTTTTCGCACTTCTGCTGCTCCAAACGCTTGACCAGAATGGCCTAGGGAAAAAATACACATACCGTCGTAATCGGGCGTGTTTCTACTTTCAGACGCAACAGGAATTTTTGGGTTAGGTCAATGCGTTCGCGAGATATGGGAGTTTGAAGCCAAGAAATGGTTGAGAAGGCAAAAAATTGTTCGCTATTCTGCTGCTTCAAACGCTTGACCAGAATGGCCTAGGGAAAAAATACGCATATCGTTGTAATCGGGTGAGTTTCTACTTTCAGACGCAGCAGGAACTTCTGGGTTTGGTCAATCCGTTCGCGAGATATGGGAGTTTGAAACCAAGAAATGGTTGAGAAGGCAAAAAATTTTTCGCAATTCTGCTGCTCCAAACGCTTAACCAGAATTGCCTAGGGAAAAAATACACATACCGTTGTAATCGGGCGAGTTTCTACTTTCAGATGCAACAGGAATTTTTGGGTTAGGTCAATCCGTTCGCTAGATATGGCAGTTTGAAGCCAAGAAATGGTTGAGAAGGCAAAAAATTTTTCGCTATTCTGCTGCTTCAAACGCTTGACCAGAATGGCCTAGGGAAAAAATACACATACCGTTGTAATCGGGCGAGTTTCTATTATCAGATGCAATAGGAATTTTTGGATTAGGTCAATCCGTTCACGGGATATGGGAGCTTGAAGCTAAGAAATGGTTAAGAAGGCAACAAATTTTTCGCACTTCTGCTGCTCCAAACGCTTGACCAGAATGGCCTAGGGAAAAAATACACATACCGTCGTAATCGGGCGTGTTTCTACTTTCAGACGCAACAGGAATTTTTGGGTTAGGTCAATCCGTTCGCGAGATATGGGAGTTTGAAGCCAAGAAATGGTTGAGAAGGCAAAAAATTGTTCGCTATTCTGCTGCTTCAAACGCTTGACCAGAATGGCCTAGGGAAAAAATACACATACTGTTGTAATCGGGCGAGTTTCTTCTTTGAGATGCAACAGGAATTTTTGGGTTAGGTCAATCCGTTCGCGATATATGGGAGTTTGAAGCTAAGAAATGGTAAAGAAGACAACAAACTGTTCGCAATACTGCTGCTCCAAACGCTTAACTAGAATGGCCTAGGGAAAAAATACACATACCGTTGTAATCGGGCGAGTTTCTACTTTCAGACGCAACAGGAATTTTTGGGTTAGGTCAATCCGTTCGCGAAATATGGGAGTTTGAAGCCAAGAAATGGTTGAGAAGGCAAAAAATTTTTCGCAATTCTGCTGCTCCAAACGCTTAACCAGAATTGCCTAGGGAAAAAATACACATACCGCTGTAATCGGGCGAGTTTCTACTTTCAGATGCAATAGGAATTTTTGGGTTAAGTCAATCCGTTCGCGATATATGGGAGTTTGAAGCCAAGAAATGGTTGAGAAGGCAAAAAATTGTTCGCTATTCTGCTGCTTCAAACGCTTGACCAGAATGGCCTAGGGAAAAAATACGCATATCGTTGTAATCGGGTGAGTTTCTACTTTCAGACGCAGCAGGAACTTCTGGGTTTGGTCAATCCGTTCGCGAGATATGGGAGTTTGAAACCAAGAAATGGTTGAGAAGGCAAAAAATTTTTCGCAATTCTGCTGCTCCAAACGCTTAACCAGAATTGCCTAGGGAAAAAATACACATACCGTTGTAATCGGGCGAGTTTCTACTTTCAGATGCAACAGGAATTTTTGGGTTAGGTCAATCCGTTCGCTAGATATGGCAGTTTGAAGCCAAGAAATGGTTGAGAAGGCAAAAAATTTTTCGCCATTCTGCTGCTTCAAACGCTTGACCAGAATGGCCTAGGGAAAAAATACACATACCGTTGTAATCGGGCGAGTTTCTATTATCAGATGCAATAGGAATTTTTGGATTAGGTCAATCCGTTCGCGAGATATGGGAGTTTGAAGCTAAGAAATGGTTAAGAAGGCAACAAATTTTTCGCACTTCTGCTGCTCCAAACGCTTGACCAGAATGGCCTAGGGAAAAAATACACATACCGTCGTAATCGGGCGTGTTTCTACTTTCAGACGCAACAGGAATTTTTGGGTTAGGTCAATCCGTTCGCGAGATATGGGAGTTTGAAGCCAAGAAATGGTTGAGAAGGCAAAACATTTTTCGCAATTCTGCTGCTCCAAACGCTTAACCAGAATGGCCTAGGGAAAAAATACGCATATCGTTGTAATCGGGTGAGTTTCTACTTTCAGACGCAGCAGGAACTTCTGGGTTTGGTCAATCCGTTCGCGAGATATGGGAGTTTGAAACCAAGAAATGGTTGAGAAGGCAAAAAATTTTTCGCAATTCTGCTGCTCCAAACGCTTAACCAGAATTGCCTAGGGAAAAAATACACATACCGTTGTAATCGGGCGAGTTTCTACTTTCAGATGCAACAGGAATTTTTGGGTTAGGTCAATCCGTTCGCTAGATATGGCAGTTTGAAGCCAAGAAATGGTTGAGAAGGCAAAAAATTTTTCGCTATTCTGCTGCTTCAAACGCTTGACCAGAATGGCCTAGGGAAAAAATACACATACCGTTGTAATCGGGCGAGTTTCTATTATCAGATGCAATAGGAATTTTTGGATTAGGTCAACCGTTCGCGAGATATGGGAGTTTGAAGCTAAGAAATGGTTAAGAAGGCAACAAATTTTTCGCACTTCTGCTGCTCCAAACGCTTGACCAGAATGGCCTAAGGAAAAAATACACATACCGTCGTAATCGGGCGTGTTTCTACTTTCAGACGCAACAGGAATTTTTGGGTTAGGTCAATCCGTTCGCGAGATATGGGAGTTTGAAGCCAAGAAATGGTTGAGAAGGCAAAACATTTTTCGCAATTCTGCTGCTCCAAACGCTTAACCAGAATGGCCTAGGGAAAAAATACGCATATCGTTGTAATCGGGTGAGTTTCTACTTTCAGACGCAGCAGGAACTTCTGGGTTTGGTCAATCCGTTCGCGAGATATGGGAGTTTGAAACCAAGAAATGGTTGAGAAGGCAAAAAATTTTTCGCAATTCTGCTGCTCCAAACGCTTAACCAGAATTGCCTAGGGAAAAAATACACATACCGTTGTAATCGGGCGAGTTTCTACTTTCAGATGCAACAGGAATTTTTGGGTTAGGTCAATCCGTTCGCTAGATATGGCAGTTTGAAGCCAAGAAATGGTTGAGAAAGCAAAAAATTTTTCGCTATTCTGCTGCTTCAAACGCTTGACCAGAATGGCCTAGGGAAAAAATACACATACCGTTGTAATCGGGCGAGTTTCTATTATCAGATGCAATAGGAATTTTTGGATTAGGTCAATCCGTTCGCGAGATATGGGAGTTTGAAGCTAAGAAATGGTTAAGAAGGCAACAAATTTTTCGCACTTCTGCTGCTCCAAACGCTTGACCAGAATGGCCTAGGGAAAAAATACACAAACTGTCGTAATCGGGCGTGTTTCTACTTTCAGACGCAACAGGAATTTTTGGGTTAGGTCAATCCGTTCGCGAGATATGGGAGTTTGAAGCCAAGAAATGGTTGAGAAGGCAAAAAATTGTTCGCTATTCTGCTGCTTCAAACGCTTGACCAGAATGGCCTAGGGAAAAAATACACATACCGTTGTAATCGGGCGAGTTTCTATTATCAGATGCAATAGGAATTTTTGGATTAGGTCAATCCGTTCGCGAGATATGGGAGTTTGAAGCTAAGAAATGGTTAAGAAGGCAACAAATTTTTCGCACTTCTGCTGCTCCAAACGCTTGACCAGAATGGCCTAGGGAAAAAATACACATACCGTCGTAATCGGGCGTGTTTCTACTTTCAGACGCAACAGGAATTTTTGGGTTAGGTCAATCCGTTCGCGAGATATGGGAGTTTGAAGCCAAGAAATGGTTGAGAAGGCAAAACATTTTTCGCAATTCTGCTGCTCCAAACGCTTAACCAGAATGGCCTAGGGAAAAAATACGCATATCGTTGTAATCGGGTGAGTTTCTACTTTCAGACGCAGCAGGAACTTCTGGGTTTGGTCAATCCGTTCGCGAGATATGGGAGTTTGAAACCAAGAAATGGTTGAGAAGGCAAAAAATTTTTCGCAATTCTGCTGCTCCAAACGCTTAACCAGAATTGCCTAGGGAAAAAATACACATACCGTTGTAATCGGGCGAGTTTCTACTTTCAGATGCAACAGGAATTTTTGGGTTAGGTCAATCCGTTCGCTAGATATGGCAGTTTGAAGCCAAGAAATGGTTGAGAAGGCAAAAAATTTTTCGCTATTCTGCTGCTTCAAACGCTTGACCAGAATGGCCTAGGGAAAAAATACACATACCGTTGTAATCGGGCGAGTTTCTATTATCAGATGCAATAGGAATTTTTGGATTAGGTCAATCCGTTCGCGAGATATGGGAGTTTGAAGCTAAGAAATGGTTAAGAAGGCAACAAATTTTTCGCACTTCTGCTGCTCCAAACGCTTGACCAGAATGGCCTAGGGAAAAAATACACATACTGTCGTAATCGGGCGTGTTTCTACTTTCAGACGCAACAGGAATTTTTGGGTTAGGTCAATCCGTTCGCGAGATATGGGAGTTTGAAGCCAAGAAATGGTTGAGAAGGCAAAAAATTGTTCGCTATTCTGCTGCTTCAAACGCTTGACCAGAATGGCCTAGGGAAAAAATACGCATATCGTTGTAATCGGGTGAGTTTCTACTTTCAGACGCAGCAGGAACTTCTGGGTTTGGTCAATCCGTTCGCGAGATATGGGAGTTTGAAGCCAAGAAATGGTTGAGAATGCAAAAAATTTTTCGCAATTCTGCTGCTCCAAACGCTTAACCAGAATTGCCTAGGGAAAAAATACACATACCACTGTAATCGGGCGAGTTTCTACTTTCAGATGCAACAGGAATTTTTGGGTTAGGTCAATCCGTTCGCGAGATATGGGAGTTTGAAGCCAAGAAATGGTTGAGAATGCAAAAAATTTTTCGCAATTCTGCTGCTCCAAACGCTTAACCAGAATGGCCTAGGGAACAAATACACATACCGTTGTAATCGGGCTAGTTTCTACTTTCAGATGCAACAGGAATTTTTCGGTTAAGTCAATCCGTTCGCGAGATATGGGAGTTGGAAGCCAAGAAATGGTTGAGAAGCCAAAAAATTTTTCGCAATTCTGCTGCTCCAAACGCTTAACCAGAATTGCCTAGGGGAAAAATACACATACCGCTGTAATCGGGCGAGTTTCTACTTTCAGATGCAATAGGAATTTTTGGGTTAGGTCAATCCGTTCGCGAGATATGGGAGTTTGAAGCCAAGAAATGGTTGAGAAGGCAAAACATTTTTCGCAATTCTGCTGCTCCAAACGCTTAACCAGAATGGCCTAGGGAAAAAATACGCATATCGTTGTAATCGGGTGAGTTTCTACTTTCAGACCCAGCAGGAACTTCTGGGTTTGGTCAATCCGTTCGCGAGATATGGGAGTTTGAAGCCAAGAAATGGTAAAGAAGACAACAAACTGTTCGCACTACTGCTGCTCCAAACGCTTAACTAGAATGGCCTAGGGAAAAAATACACATACCGTTGTAATCGGGCGAGTTTCTACTTTCAGACGCAACAGGAATTTTTGGGTTAGGTCAATCCGTTCGCGAAATATGGGAGTTTGAAGCCAAGAAATGGTTGAGAAGGCAAAAAATTTTTCGCAATTCTGCTGCTCCAAACGCTTAACCAGAATTGCCTAGGGAAAAAATACACATACCGCTGTAATCGGGCGAGTTTCTACTTTCAGATGCAATAGGAATTTTTGGGTTAGGTCAATCCGTTCGCGAGATATGGGAGTTTGAAGCCAAGAAATGGTTGAGAAGGCAAAACATTTTTCGCAATTCTGCTGCTCCAAACGCTTTACCAGAATGGCCTAGGGAAAAAATACGCATATCGTTGTAATCGGGTGAGTTTCTACTTTCAGACGCAGCAGGAACTTCTGGGTTTGGTCAATCCGTTCGCGAGATATGGGAGTTTGAAGCCAAGAAATGGTTGAGAATGCAAAAAATTTTTCGCAATTCTGCTGCTCCAAACGCTTAACCAGAATTGCCTAGGGAAAAAATACACATACCACTGTAATCGGGCGAGTTTCTACTTTCAGATGCAACAGGAATTTTTGGGTTATGTCAATCCGTTCGCGAGATATGGGAGTTTGAAGCCAAGAAATGGTTGAGAAGGCAAAAAATTGTTCGCTATTCTGCTGCTTCAAACGCTTGACCAGAATGGCCTAGGGAAAAAATACGCATATCGTTGTAATCGGGTGAGTTTCTACTTTCAGACGCAGCAGGAACTTCTGGGTTTGGTCAATCCGTTCGCGAGATATGGGAGTTTGAAGCCAAGAAATGGTTGAGAATGCAAAAAATTTTTCGCAATTCTGCTGCTCCAAACGCTTAACCAGAATTGCCTAGGGAAAAAATACACATACCACTGTAATCGGGCGAGTTTCTACTTTCAGATGCAACAGGAATTTTTGGGTTAGGTCAATCCGTTCGCGAGATATGGGAGTTTGAAGCCAAGAAATGGTTGAGAATGCAAAAAATTTTTCGCAATTCTGCTGCTCCAAACGCTTAACCAGAATTGCCTAGGGGAAAAATACACATACCACTGTAATCGGGCGAGTTTCTACTTTCAGATGCAATAGGAATTTTTGGGTTAAGTCAATCCGTTCGCGAGATATGGGAGTTTGAAGCCACGAAATGGTTGAGAAGGCAAAACATTTTTCGCAATTCTGCTGCTCCAAACGCTTTACCAGAATGGCCTAGGGAAAAAATACGCATATCGTTGTAATCGGGTGAGTTTCTACTTTCAGACGCAGCAGGAACTTCTGGGTTTGGTCAATCCGTTCGCGAGATATGGGAGTTTGAAGCCAAGAAATGGTTGAGAAGGCAAAAAATTTTTCGCAATTCTGCTGCTCCAAACGCTTAACCAGAATGGCCTAGGGAAAAAATACACATACCGTTGTAATCGGGCTAGTTTCTACTTTCAGATGCAACAGGAATTTTTCGGTTAAGTCAATCCGTTCGCGAGATATGGGAGTTGGAAGCCAAGAAATGGTTGAGAAGACAAAAAATTTTTCGCAATTCTGCTGCTCCAAACGCTTAACCAGAATTGCCTAGGGGAAAAATACACATACCGCTGTAATCGGGCGAGTTTCTACTTTCAGATGCAATAGGAATTTTTGGGTTAGGTCAATCCGTTCGCGAGATATGGGAGTTTGAAGCCAAGAAATGGTTGAGAAGGCAAAACATTTTTCGCAATTCTGCTGCTCCAAACGCTTAACCAGAATGGCCTAGGGAAAAAATACGCATATCGTTGTAATCGGGTGAGTTTCTACTTTCAGACCCAGCAGGAACTTCTGGGTTTGGTCAATCCGTTCGCGAGATATGGGAGTTTGAAGCCAAGAAATGGTAAAGAAGACAACAAACTGTTCGCACTACTGCTGCTCCAAACGCTTAACTAGAATGGCCTAGGGAAAAAATACACATACCGTTGTAATCGGGCGAGTTTCTACTTTCAGACGCAGCAGGAACTTCTGGGTTTGGTCAATCCGTTCGCGAGATATGGGAGTTTGAAGCCAAGAAATGGTTGAGAATGCAAAAAATTTTTCGCAATTCTGCTGCTCCAAACGCTTAACCAGAATTGCCTAGGGAAAAAATACACATACCACTGTAATCGGGCGAGTTTCTACTTTCAGATGCAACAGGAATTTTTGGGTTAGGTCAATCCGTTCGCGAGATATGGGAGTTTGAAGCCAAGAAATGGTTGAGAATGCAAAAAATTTTTCGCAATTCTGCTGCTCCAAACGCTTAACCAGAATTGCCTAGGGAAAAAATACACATACCACTGTAATCGGGCGAGTTTCTACTTTCAGATGCAATAGGAATTTTTGGGTTAAGTCAATCCGTTCGCGAGATATGGGAGTTTGAAGCCACGAAATGGTTGAGAAGGCAAAACATTTTTCGCAATTCTGCTGCTCCAAACGCTTTACCAGAATGGCCTAGGGAAAAAATACGCATATCGTTGTAATCGGGTGAGTTTCTACATTCAGACGCAGCAGGAACTTCTGGGTTTGGTCAATCCGTTCGCGAGATATGGGAGTTTGAAGCCAAGAAATGGTTGAGAAGGCAAAAAATTTTTCGCAATTCTGCTGCTCCAAACGCTTAACCAGAATGGCCTAGGGAACAAATACACATACCGTTGTAATCGGGCTAGTTTCTACTTTCAGATGCAACAGGAATTTTTCGGTTAAGTCAATCCGTTCGCGAGATATGGGAGTTGGAAGCCAAGAAATGGTTGAGAAGCCAAAAAATTTTTCGCAATTCTGCTGCTCCAAACGCTTAACCAGAATTGCCTAGGGGAAAAATACACATACCGCTGTAATCGGGCGAGTTTCTACTTTCAGATGCAATAGGAATTTTTGGGTTAGGTCAATCCGTTCGCGAGATATGGGAGTTTGAAGCCAAGAAATGGTTGAGAAGGCAAAACATTTTTCGCAATTCTGCTGCTCCAAACGCTTAACCAGAATGGCCTAGGGAAAAAATACGCATATCGTTGTAATCGGGTGAGTTTCTACTTTCAGACCCAGCAGGAACTTCTGGGTTTGGTCAATCCGTTCGCGAGATATGGGAGTTTGAAGCCAAGAAATGGTAAAGAAGACAACAAACTGTTCGCACTACTGCTGCTCCAAACGCTTAACTAGAATGGCCTAGGGAAAAAATACACATACCGTTGTAATCGGGCGAGTTTCTACTTTCAGACGCAACAGGAATTTTTGGGTTAGGTCAATCCGTTCGCGAAATATGGGAGTTTGAAGCCAAGAAATGGTTGAGAAGGCAAAAAATTTTTCGCAATTCTGCTGCTCCAAACGCTTAACCAGAATTGCCTAGGGAAAAAATACACATACCGCTGTAATCGGGCGAGTTTCTACTTTCAGATGCAATAGGAATTTTTGGGTTAGGTCAATCCGTTCGCGAGATATGGGAGTTTGAAGCCAAGAAATGGTTGAGAAGGCAAAACATTTTTCGCAATTCTGCTGCTCCAAACGCTTTACCAGAATGGCCTAGGGAAAAAATACGCATATCGTTGTAATCGGGTGAGTTTCTACTTTCAGACGCAGCAGGAACTTCTGGGTTTGGTCAATCCGTTCGCGAGATATGGGAGTTTGAAGCCAAGAAATGGTTGAGAATGCAAAAAATTTTTCGCAATTCTGCTGCTCCAAACGCTTAACCAGAATTGCCTAGGGAAAAAATACACATACCACTGTAATCGGGCGAGTTTCTACTTTCAGATGCAACAGGAATTTTTGGGTTAGGTCAATCCGTTCGCGAGATATGGGAGTTTGAAGCCAAGAAATGGTTGAGAAGGCAAAAAATTGTTCGCTATTCTGCTGCTTCAAACGCTTGACCAGAATGGCCTAGGGAAAAAATACGCATATCGTTGTAATCGGGTGAGTTTCTACTTTCAGACGCAGCAGGAACTTCTGGGTTTGGTCAATCCGTTCGCGAGATATGGGAGTTTGAAGCCAAGAAATGGTTGAGAATGCAAAAAATTTTTCGCAATTCTGCTGCTCCAAACGCTTAACCAGAATTGCCTAGGGAAAAAATACACATACCACTGTAATCGGGCGAGTTTCTACTTTCAGATGCAACAGGAATTTTTGGGTTAGGTCAATCCGTTCGCGAGATATGGGAGTTTGAAGCCAAGAAATGGTTGAGAATGCAAAAAATTTTTCGCAATTCTGCTGCTCCAAACGCTTAACCAGAATTGCCTAGGGGAAAAATACACATACCACTGTAATCGGGCGAGTTTCTACTTTCAGATGCAATAGGAATTTTTGGGTTAAGTCAATCCGTTCGCGAGATATGGGAGTTTGAAGCCACGAAATGGTGAGAAGGCAAAACATTTTTCGCAATTCTGCTGCTCCAAACGCTTTACCAGAATGGCCTAGGGAAAAAATACGCATATCGTTGTAATCGGGTGAGTTTCTACTTTCAGACGCAGCAGGAACTTCTGGGTTTGGTCAATCCGTTCGCGAGATATGGGAGTTTGAAGCCAAGAAATGGTTGAGAAGGCAAAAAATTTTTCGCAATTCTGCTGCTCCAAACGCTTAACCAGAATGGCCTAGGGAAAAAATACACATACCGTTGTAATCGGGCTAGTTTCTACTTTCAGATGCAACAGGAATTTTTCGGTTAAGTCAATCCGTTCGCGAGATATGGGAGTTGGAAGCCAAGAAATGGTTGAGAAGACAAAAAATTTTTCGCAATTCTGCTGCTCCAAACGCTTAACCAGAATTGCCTAGGGGAAAAATACACATACCGCTGTAATCGGGCGAGTTTCTACTTTCAGATGCAATAGGAATTTTTGGGTTAGGTCAATCCGTTCGCGAGATATGGGAGTTTGAAGCCAAGAAATGGTTGAGAAGGCAAAACATTTTTCGCAATTCTGCTGCTCCAAACGCTTAACCAGAATGGCCTAGGGAAAAAATACGCATATCGTTGTAATCGGGTGAGTTTCTACTTTCAGACCCAGCAGGAACTTCTGGGTTTGGTCAATCCGTTCGCGAGATATGGGAGTTTGAAGCCAAGAAATGGTAAAGAAGACAACAAACTGTTCGCACTACTGCTGCTCCAAACGCTTAACTAGAATGGCCTAGGGAAAAAATACACATACCGTTGTAATCGGGCGAGTTTCTACTTTCAGACGCAACAGGAATTTTTGGGTTAGGTCAATCCGTTCGCGAAATATGGGAGTTTGAAGCCAAGAAATGGTTGAGAAGGCAAAAAATTTTTCGCAATTCTGCTGCTCCAAACGCTTAACCAGAATTGCCTAGGGAAAAAATACACATACCGCTGTAATCGGGCGAGTTTCTACTTTCAGATGCTATAGGAATTTTTGGGTTAGGTCAATCCGTTCGCGAGATATGGGAGTTTGAAGCCAAGAAATGGTTGAGAAAGCAAAACATTTTTCGCAATTCTGCTGCTCCAAACGCTTTACCAGAATGGCCTAGGGAAAAAATACGCATATCGTTGTAATCGGGTGAGTTTCTACTTTCAGACGCAGCAGGAACTTCTGGGTTTGGTCAATCCGTTCGCGAGATATGGGAGTTTGAAGCCAAGAAATGGTTGAGAATGCAAAAAATTTTTCGCAATTCTGCTGCTCCAAACGCTTAACCAGAATTGCCTAGGGAAAAAATACACATACCACTGTAATCGGGCGAGTTTCTACTTTCAGATGCAACAGGAATTTTTGGGTTAGGTCAATCCGTTCGCGAGATATGGGAGTTTGAAGCCAAGAAATGGTTGAGAATGCAAAAAATTTTTCGCAATTCTGCTGCTCCAAACGCTTAACCAGAATTGCCTAGGGAAAAAATACACATACCACTGTAATCGGGCGAGTTTCTACTTTCAGATGCAATAGGAATTTTTGGGTTAAGTCAATCCGTTCGCGAGATATGGGAGTTTGAAGCCACGAAATGGTTGAGAAGGCAAAACATTTTTCGCAATTCTGCTGCTCCAAACGCTTTACCAGAATGGCCTAGGGAAAAAATACGCATATCGTTGTAATCGGGTGAGTTTCTACTTTCAGACGCAGCAGGAACTTCTGGGTTTGGTCAATCCGTTCGCGAGATATGGGAGTTTGAAGCCAAGAAATGGTTGAGAAGGCAAAAAATTTTTCGCAATTCTGCTGCTCCAAACGCTTAACCAGAATGGCCTAGGGAAAAAATACACATACCCTTGTAATCGGGCTAGTTTCTACTTTCAGATGCAACAGGAATTTTTCGGTTAAGTCAATCCGTTCGCGAGATATGGGAGTTGGAAGCCAAGAAATGGTTGAGAAGCCAAAAAATTTTTCGCAATTCTGCTGCTCCAAACGCTTAACCAGAATTGCCTAGGGGAAAAATACACATACCGCTGTAATCGGGCGAGTTTCTACTTTCAGATGCAATAGGAATTTTTGGGTTAGGTCAATCCGTTCGCGAGATATGGGAGTTTGAAGCCAAGAAATGGTTGAGAAGGCAAAACATTTTTCGCAATTCTGCTGCTCCAAACGCTTAACCAGAATGGCCTAGGGAAAAAATACGCATATCGTTGTAATCGGGTGAGTTTCTACTTTCAGACCCAGCAGGAACTTCTGGGTTTGGTCAATCCGTTCGCGAGATATGGGAGTTTGAAGCCAAGAAATGGTAAAGAAGACAACAAACTGTTCGCACTACTGCTGCTCCAAACGCTTAACTAGAATGGCCTAGGGAAAAAATACACATACCGTTGTAATCGGGCGAGTTTCTACTTTCAGACGCAACAGGAATTTTTGGGTTAGGTCAATCCGTTCGCGAAATATGGGAGTTTGAAGCCAAGAAATGGTTGAGAAGGCAAAAAATTTTTCGCAATTCTGCTGCTCCAAACGCTTAACCAGAATTGCCTAGGGAAAAAATACACATACCGCTGTAATCGGGCGAGTTTCTACTTTCAGATGCAATAGGAATTTTTGGGTTAGGTCAATCCGTTCGCGAGATATGGGAGTTTGAAGCCAAGAAATGGTTGAGAAGGCAAAACATTTTTCGCAATTCTGCTGCTCCAAACGCTTTATCAGAATGGCCTAGGGAAAAAATACGCATATCGCTGTAATCGGGTGAGTTTCTACTTTCAGACGCAGCAGGAACTTCTGGGTTTGGTCAATCCGTTCGCGAGATATGGGAGTTTGAAGCCAAGAAATGGTTGAGAAGGCAAAAAATTTTTCGCAATTCTGCTGCTCCAAACGCTTAACCAGAATTGCCTAGGGAAAAAATACACATACCGTTGTAATCGGGCTAGTTTCTACTTTCAGATGCAACAGGAATTTTTCGGTTAAGTCAATCCGTTCGCGAGATATGGGAGTTTGAAGCCAAGAAATGGTTGAGAAGCCAAAAAATTTTTCGCAATTCTGCTGCTCCAAACGCTTAACCAGAATTGCCTAGGGAAAAATACACATACCGCTGTAATCGGGCGAGTTTCTACTTTCAGATGCAATAGGAATTTTTGGGTTAGGTCAATCCGTTCGCGAGATATGGGAGTTTGAAGCCAAGAAATGGTTGAGAAGGCAAAACATTTTTCGCAATTCTGCTGCTCCAAACGCTTAACCAGAATGGCCTAGGGAAAAAATACGCATATCGTTGTAATCGGGTGAGTTTCTACTTTCAGACGCAGCAGGAACTTCTGGGTTTGGTCAATCCGTTCGCGAGATATGGGAGTTTGAAACCAAGAAATGGTTGAGAGGCAAAAAATTTTTCGCAATTCTGCTGCTCCAAACGCTTGACCAGAATGGCCTAGGGAAAAAATACACATACCGTTGTAATCGGGCGAGTTTCTATTATCAGATGCAATAGGAATTTTTGGGTTAGGTCAATCCGTTCGCGAGATATGGGAGTTTGAAGCCAAGAAATGGTTGAGAAGGCAAAAAATTGTTCGCTATTCTGCTGCTTCAAACGCTTGACCAGAATGGCCTAGGGAAAAAATACACATACCGTTGTAATCGGGCGAGTTTCTTCTTTCAGATGCAACAGAAATTTTTGGGTTAGGTCAATCCGTTCGCGAGATATGGGAGTTTGAAGCCAAGAAATGGTTGAGAAGGCAAAAAATTGTTCGCTGATCTGCTGCTTCAAACGCTTAACCAGAATGGCCTAGAGAAAAAATACACATACCGTTGTAATCGGGCGAGTTTCTTCTTTGAGATGCAACAGGAATTTTTGGGTTAGGTCAATCCGTTCGCGAGATATGGGAGTTTGAAGCTAAGAAATGGTAAAGAAGACAACAAACTGTTCGCACTACTGCTGCTCCAAACGCTTAACTAGAATGGCCTAGGGAAAAAATACACATACCGTTGTAATCGGGCTAGTTTCTACTTTCAGATGCAGCAGGAATTTTTCGGTTAAGTCAATCCGTTCGCGAGATATGGGAGTTGGAAGCCAAGAAATGGTTGAGAAGCCAAAAAATTTTTCGCAATTCTGCTGCTCCAAACGCTTAACCAGAATTGCCTAGGGGAAAAATACACATACCGCTGTAATCGGGCGAGTTTCTACTTTCAGATGCAATAGGAATTTTTGGGTTAGGTCAATCCGTTCGCGAGATATGGGAGTTTGAAGCCAAGAAATTGTTGAGAAGGCAAAACATTTTTCGCAATTCTGCTGCTCCAAACGCTTAACCAGAATGGCCTAGGGAAAAAATACGCATATCGTTGTAATCGGGTGTGTTTCTACTTTCAGACCCAGCAGGAACTTCTGGGTTTGGTCAATCCGTTCGCGAGATATGGGAGTTTGAAGCCAAGAAATGGTAAAGAAGACAACAAACTGTTCGCACTACTGCTGCTCCAAACGCTTAACTAGAATGGCCTAGGGAAAAAATACACATACCGTTGTAATCGGGCGAGTTTCTACTTTCAGACGCAACAGGAATTTTTGGGTTAGGTCAATCCGTTCGCGAAATATGGGAGTTTGAAGCCAAGAAATGGTTGAGAAGGCAAAAAATTTTTCGCAATTCTGCTGCTGCAAACGCTTAACCAGAATTGCCTAGGGAAAAAATACACATACCGCTGTAATCGAGCGAGTTTCTACTTTCAGATGCAATAGGAATTTTTGGGTTAGGTCAATCCGTTCGCGAGATATGGGAGTTTGAAGCCAAGAAATGGTTGAGAAGGCAAAACATTTTTCGCAATTCTGCTGCTCCAAACGCTTAACCAGAATGGCCTAGGGAAAAAATACGCATATCCTTGTAATCGGGCGAGTTTCTACATTCAGACGCAGCAGGAAATTTTGGGTTTGGTCAATCCGTTCGCGAGATATGGGACTTTGAAGCTAAGAAATGCTTGAGAAGACAACAAATTTTTCGCAATTCTGCTGCGCCAAACGCTTAACCAGAATGGGCTAGGGAAAAAATACACATACCGTTGTAATCGGGCTAGTTTCTACTTTCAGATGCAACAGGAATTTTTCGGTTAAGTCAATCCGTTCGCGAGATATGGGAGTTTGAAACCAAGAAATGGTTGAGAAGGCAAAAAATTTTTCGCAATTCTGCTGCTCCAAACGCTTAACCAGAATTGCCTAGGGAAAAAATACACATACCGTTGTAATCGGGCGAGTTTCTACTTTCAGATGCAACAGGAATTTTTGGGTTAGGTCAATCCGTTCGCTAGATATGGCAGTTTGAAGCCAAGAAATGGTTGAGAAGGCAAAAAATTTTTCGCTATTCTGCTGCTTCAAACGCTTGACCAGAATGGCCTAGGGAAAAAATACACATACCGTTGTAATCGGGCGAGTTTCCATTATCAGATGCAATAGGAATTTTTGGATTAGGTCTATCCGTTCGCGAGATATGGGAGTTTGAAGCTAAGAAATGGTTAAGAAGGCAACAAATTTTTCGCACTTCTGCTGCTCCAAACGCTTGACCAGAATGGCCTAGGGAAAAAATACACATACCGTCGTAATCGGGCGTGTTTCTACTTTCAGACGCAACAGGAATTTTTGGGTTAGGTCAATCCGTTCGCGAGGTATGGGAGTTTGAAGCCAAGAAATGGTTGAGAAGGCAAAAAATTGTTCGCTATTCTGCTGCTTCAAACGCTTGACCAGAATGGCCTAGGGAAAAAATACACATACCTTTGTAATCGGGCGAGTTTCTTCTTTCAGATGCAACAGGAATTTTTGGGTTAGGTCAATCCGTTCGCGAGATATGGGAGTTTGAAGCCAAGAAATGGTTGAGAAGGCAAAAAATTGTTCGCTAATCTGCTGCTTCAAACGCTTAACCAGAATGGCCTAGAGAAAAAATACACATACCGTTGTAATCGGGCGAGTTTCTTCTTTGAGATGCAACAGGAATTTTTGGGTTAGGTCAATCCGTTCGCGAGATATGGGAGTTTGAAGCTAAGAAATGGTAAAGAAGACAACAAACTGTTCGCACTACTGCTGCTCCAAACGCTTAACTAGAATGGCCTAAGGAAAAAATACACATACCGTTGTAATCGGGCGAGTTTCTACTTTCAGACGCAACAGGAATTTTTGGGTTAGGTCAATCCGTTCGCGAAATATGGGAGTTTGAAGCCAAGAAATGGTTGAGAAGGCAAAAAATTTTTCGCAATTCTGCTGCTCCACACGCTTAACCAGAATGGCCTAGGGAAAAAATACACATACCGTTGTAATCGGACGAGTTTCTACTTTCAGATGCAACAGGAATTTTTGGGTTAGGTCAATCCGTTCGCGAGATATGGGAGTTTGAAGCCAAGAAATGGTTGAGAAGGCAAAAAATTTTTCGCAATTCTGCTGCTCCAAACACTTAACCAGAATTGCCTAGGGAAAAAATACACATACCGCTGTAATCGGGCGAGTTTCTACTTTCAGATGCAATAGGAATTTTTGGGTTAGGTCAATCCGTTCGCGAGATATGGGAGTTTGAAGCCAAGAAATGGTTGAGAAGGCAAAACATTTTTCGCAATTCTGCTGCTCCAAACGCTTTACCAGAATGGCCTAGGGAAAAAATACGCATATCGTTGTAATCGGGTGAGTTTCTACTTTCAGACGCAGCAGGAACTTCTGGGTTTGGTCAATCCGTTCGCGAGATATGGGAGTTTGAAGCCAAGAAATGGTTGAGAAGGCAAAAAATTTTTCGCAATTCTGCTGCTCCAAACGCTTAACCAGAATGGCCTAGGGAAAAAATACACATACCGTTGTAATCGGGCGAGTATCTACTTTCAGATGCAACAGGAATTTTTGGGTTAGGTCAATCCGTTCGCGAGATATGGGAGTTTGAAGCCAAGAAATGGTTGAGAAGGCAAAAAATCTTTCGCAATTCTGCTGGTACAAACGCTTAACCAGAATTGCGCAGGGAAAAAATACACATACCGCTGTAATCGGGCAAGTTTCTACTTTCAGATGCAATAGGAATTTTTGGGTTGGGTCAGTCCGTTCGAGAGATATGGGAGTTTGAAGCCAAGAAATGGTTGAGAAGGCAAAACATTTTTCGCAATTCTGCTGCTCCAAACGCTTAACCAGAATGGCCTAGGGAAAAAATACGCATATCCTTGTAATCGGGCGAGTTTCTACATTCAGACGCAGCAGGAAATTTTGGGTTTGGTCAATCCGTTCGCGAGATATGGGACTTTGAAGCTAAGAAATGCTTGAGAAGACAACAAATTTTTCGCAATTCTGCTGCGCCAAACGCTTAACCAGAATGGGCTAGGGAAAAAATACACATACCGTTGTAATCGGGAGAGTTTCTACTTTCACACGCAACAGGAATTTTTGGGTTAGGTCTATCCGTTCGCGAGATATGGGAGTTTGAAGCCAAGAAATGGTTGACAAGGCATACAATTTTTCGCAATTCTGCTGATCCAAACGCTTAACCAGAATGCCCTAGGGAAAAAATACACATACCTTTGTAATCGGGCTAGTTTCTACTTTCAGACGCAGCAGGAATTTTTGGGTATGGTTAATCCGTTCGCGAGATATGGGACTTTGAAGCTAAGAAATGGTTGAGAAGGCAAAAAATTTTTCGCAATTCTGCTGCTCCAAACGCTTAACCAGAATGGCCTAGGGAAAAAATACACATACCGTTGTAATCGGGCGAGTTTCTACTTTCAGATGCAGTAGGAATTTTTGGGTTAGGTCAATCCGTTCGCGAGATATGGGAGTTTGAAGCTAAGAAATGGTTAAGAAGACAACAAATTTTTCGCACTTCTGCTGCTCCAAACGCTTAACCAGAATGGGCTAGGGAAAAAATACACATACCGTTGTAATCGGGCGAGTTTCTACTTTGACACGCAACAGGAATTTTTGGGTTAGGTCAATCCGTTCGCGAGATATGGGAGTTTGAAGCCAAGAAATGGTTGAGAAGGCAAAAAATTTTTCGCAATTCTGCTGCTCCAAACGCTTAACCAGAATTGCCTAGGGAAAAAATACACATACCGCTGTAATCGGGCGAGTTTCTACTTTCAGATGCAATAGGAATTTTTGGGTTAGGTCAATCCGTTCGCGAGATATGGGAGTTTGAAGCCAAGAAATGGTTGAGAAGGCAAAACATTTTTCGCAATTCTGCTGCTCCAAACGCTTAACCAGAATGGCCTAGGGAAAAAATACGCATATCGTTGTAATCGGACGAGTTTCTACTTTCAGACGCAGCAGGAATTTTTGGGTATGGTCAATCCGTTCGCGAGATATGGGACTTTGAAACTATGAAATGGTTGAGAAGACCACAAATTTTTCGCAATTCTGCTGCGCCAAACGCTTAACCAGAATGGGCTAGGGAAAAAATACACATACCGTTGTAATCGGGAGAGTTTCTACTTTCACAGGCAACAGGAATTTTTGGGTTAGGTCTATCCGTTCGCGAGATACGGGAGTTTGAAGCCAAGAAATGGCTGAGAAGGCATACAATTTTTCGCACTTCTGCTGATCCAAACGCTTAACCAGAATGCCCTAGGGAAAAAATACACATACCGCTGTAGTCAAGCGAGTTTATACTTTCAGATGCAATAGGAATTTTTGGGTTAGGTCCATCCGTTCGCGAGATATGGCAGTTTGAAGCCAAGAAATGGTTGAGAAGGCAAAAATTTTTTCGCAATTCTGCTGCTCCAAACGCTTAACCAGAATGGCCTAGGGAAAAAATACACATACCGTTGTAATCGGGCGAGTTTCTACTTTCACACGCAACAGGAATTTTTGGGTTAGGTGTATCCGTTCGCGAGATATGGGAGTTTGAAGCGAAGAAATGGTTGAGAAGGCAAAAAATTTTTCTCAATTCTGCTGCTCCAAACGCTTAACCAGAATGGCCTAGGGAAAAAATACACATACCGTTGTAATCGGGCGAGTTTCTACTTTCAGATGCAGTAGGAATTTTTGGGTTAGGTCAATCCGTTCGCGAGATATGGGAGTTTGAAGATAAGAAATGGTTAAGAAGACAACAAATTTTTCGCACTTCTGCTGCTCCAAACGCTTAACCAGAATGGGCTAGGGAAAAAATACACATACCGTTGTAATCGGGCGAGTTTCTACTTTGACACGCAACAGGAATTTTTGGGTTAGGTCAATCCGTTCGCGAGATATGGGAGTTTGAAGCCAAGAAATGGTTGAGAAGGCAAAAAATTTTTCGCAATTCTGCTGCTCCAAACGCTTAACCAGAATTGCCTAGGGAAAAAATACACATACCGCTGTAATCGGGCGAGTTTCTACTTTCAGATGCAAGAGGAATTTTTGGGTTAGGTCAATCCGTTCGCGAGATATGGGAGTTTGAAGCCAAGAAATGGTTGAGAAGGCAAAACATTTTTCGCAATTCTGCTGCTCCAAACGCTTAACCAGAATGGCCTAGGGAAAAAATACGCATATCGTTGTAATCGGGTGAGTTTCTACTTTCAGACGCAGCAGGAACTTCTGGGTTTGGTCAATCCGTTCGCGAGATATGGGAGTTTGAAGCCAAGAAATGGTTGAGAAGGCAAAAAATTTTTCGCAATGCTGCTGCTCCAAACGCTTAATCAGAATGGCCTAGGGAAAAAATACATATACCGTTGTAATCGGGCGAGTTTCTACTTTCAGATGCAATAGGAATTTTTGGGTTAGGTCAATCCGTTCGCGAGATATGGGAGTTTGAAGCTGAGAAATGGTTAAGGAGACAACAAATTTTTCGCACTTCTGCTGCTCCAAACGCTTAACCAGAATTGCCTAGGGAAAAAATACACATACCGTTGTAATCGGGCGAGTTTCTTCTTTCAGATGCAACAAGAATTTTTGGGTTAGGTCAATCCGTTCGCGAGATATGGGAGTTTGAAGCTAAGAAATGGTAAAGAAGACAACAAATTTTTCGCACTTCTGCTGCTCCAAACGCTTAACCAGAATGGCCTAGGGAAAAAATACACATACCGTTGTAATCGGGCGAGTTTCTACTTTCAGAAGCAACAGGAATTTTTGGGTTAGGTCAATCTGTTCGCGAGATATGGGAGTTTGAAGCCAAGAAATGGTTGAGAAGGCAAAAAATTGTTCGCTATTCTGCTGCTTCAAACGCTTGACCAGAATGGCCTAGGGAAAAAATACACATACCTTTGTAATCGGGCGAGTTTCTTCTTTCAGATGCAACAGGAATTTTTGGGTTAGGTGAATCCGTTCGCGAGATATGGGTGTTTGAAGCCAAGAAATGGTTGAGAAGGCAAAAAATTGGTCGCTAATCTGCTGCTTCAAACGCTTAACCAGAATGGCCTAGAGAAAAAATACACATACCGTTGTAATCGGGCGAGTTTCTTCTTTGAGATGCAACAGGAATTTTTGGGTTAGGTCAATCCGTTCGCGAGATATGGGAGTTTGAAGCTAAGAAATGGTAAAGAAGACAACAAACTGTTCGCACTACTGCTGCTCCAAACGCTTAACTAGAATGGCCTAGGGAAAAAATACACATACCGTTGTAATCGGGCGTGTTTCTACTTTCAGACGCAACAGGAATTTTTGGGTTAGGTCAATCCGTTCGCGAAATATGGGAGTTTGAAGCCAAGAAATGGTTGAGAAGGCAAAAAATTTTTCGCAATTCTGCTGCTCCACACGCTTAACCAGAATGGCCTAGGGAAAAAATACACATACCGTTGTAATCGGACGAGTTTCTACTTTCAGATGCAACAGGAATTTTTGGGTTAGGTCAATCCGTTCGCGAGATATGGGAGTTTGAAGCCAAGAAATGGTTGAGAAGGCAAAAAATTTTTCGCAATTCTGCTGCTCCAAACGCTTAACCAGAATGGCCTAGGGAAAAAATACACATACCGTTGTAATCGGGCGAGTTTCTACTTTCAGAAGCAACAGGAATTTTTGGGTTAGGTCAATCTGTTCGCGAGATATGGGAGTTTGAAGCCAAGAAATGGTTGAGAAGGCAAAAAATTGTTCGCTATTCTGCTGCTTCAAACGCTTGACCAGAATGGCCTAGGGAAAAAATACACATACCTTTGTAATCGGGCGAGTTTCTTCTTTCAGATGCAACAGGAATTTTTGGGTTAGGTGAATCCGTTCGCGAGATATGGGTGTTTGAAGCCAAGAAATGGTTGAGAAGGCAAAAAATTGGTCGCTAATCTGCTGCTTCAAACGCTTAACCAGAATGGCCTAGAGAAAAAATACACATACCGTTGTAATCGGGCGAGTTTCTTCTTTGAGATGCAACAGGAATTTTTGGGTTAGGTCAATCCGTTCGCGAGATATGGGAGTTTGAAGCTAAGAAATGGTAAAGAAGACAACAAACTGTTCGCACTACTGCTGCTCCAAACGCTTAACTAGAATGGCCTAGGGAAAAAATACACATACCGTTGTAATCGGGCGTGTTTCTACTTTCAGACGCAACAGGAATTTTTGGGTTAGGTCAATCCGTTCGCGAAATATGGGAGTTTGAAGCCAAGAAATGGTTGAGAAGGCAAAAAATTTTTCGCAATTCTGCTGCTCCACACGCTTAACCAGAATGGCCTAGGGAAAAAATACACATACCGTTGTAATCGGACGAGTTTCTACTTTCAGATGCAACAGGAATTTTTGGGTTAGGTCAATCCGTTCGCGAGATATGGGAGTTTGAAGCCAAGAAATGGTTGAGAAGGCAAAAAATTTTTCGCAATTCTGCTGCTCCAAACGCTTAACCAGAATTGCCTAGGGAAAAAATACACATACCGCTGTAATCGGGCGAGTTTCTACTATCAGATGCAATAGGAATTTTTGGGTTAGGTCAATCCGTTCGCGAGATATGGGAGTTTGAAGCCAAGAAATGGTTGAGAAGGCAAAACATTTTTCGCAATTCTGCTGCTCCAAACGCTTTACCAGAATGGCCTAGGGAAAAAATACGCATATCGTTGTAATCGGGTGAGTTTCTACTTTCAGACGCAGCAGGAACTTCTGGGTTTGGTCAATCCGTTCGCGAGATGTGGGAGTTTGAAGCCAAGAAATGGTTGAGAAGGCAAAAAATTTTTCGCAATTCTGCTGCTCCAAACGCTTAACCAGAATGGCCTAGGGAAAAAATACACATACCGTTGTAATCGGGCTAGTTTCTACTTTCAGATGCAATAGGAATTTTTGGGTTAGGTCAATCCGTTCGCGAGATATGGGAGTTTGAAGCTGAGAAATGGTTAAGGAGACAACAAATTTTTCGCACTTCTGCTGCTCCAAACGCTTAACCAGAATTGCCTAGGGAAAAAATACACATACCGTTGTAATCGGGCGAGTTTCTTCTTTCAGATGCAACAAGAATTTTTGGGTTAGGTCAATCCGTTCGCGAGATATGGGAGTTTGAAGCTAAGAAATGGTAAAGAAGACAACAAATTTTTCGCACTTCTGCTGCTCCAAACGCTTAACCAGAATGGCCTAGGGAAAAAATACACATACCGTTGTAATCGGGCGAGTTTCTACTTTCAGAAGCAACAGGAATTTTTGGGTTAGGTCAATCTGTTCGCGAGATATGGGAGTTTGAAGCCAAGAAATGGTTGAGAAGGCAAAAAATTGTTCGCTATTCTGCTGCTTCAAACGCTTGACCAGAATGGCCTAGGGAAAAAATACACATACCTTTGTAATCGGGCGAGTTTCTTCTTTCAGATGCAACAGGAATTTTTGGGTTAGGTGAATCCGTTCGCGAGATATGGGTGTTTGAAGCCAAGAAATGGTTGAGAAGGCAAAAAATTGGTCGCTAATCTGCTGCTTCAAACGCTTAACCAGAATGGCCTAGAGAAAAAATACACATACCGTTGTAATCGGGCGAGTTTCTTCTTTGAGATGCAACAGGAATTTTTGGGTTAGGTCAATCCGTTCGCGAGATATGGGAGTTTGAAGCTAAGAAATGGTAAAGAAGACAACAAACTGTTCGCACTACTGCTGCTCCAAACGCTTAACTAGAATGGCCTAGGGAAAAAATACACATACCGTTGTAATCGGGCGTGTTTCTACTTTCAGACGCAACAGGAATTTTTGGGTTAGGTCAATCCGTTCGCGAAATATGGGAGTTTGAAGCCAAGAAATGGTTGAGAAGGCAAAAAATTTTTCGCAATTCTGCTGCTCCACACGCTTAACCAGAATGGCCTAGGGAAAAAATACACATACCGTTGTAATCGGACGAGTTTCTACTTTCAGATGCAACAGGAATTTTTGGGTTAGGTCAATCCGTTCGCGAGATATGGGAGTTTGAAGCCAAGAAATGGTTGAGAAGGCAAAAAATTTTTCGCAATTCTGCTGCTCCAAACGCTTAACCAGAATGGCCTAGGGAAAAAATACACATACCGTTGTAATCGGGCGAGTTTCTACTTTCAGAAGCAACAGGAATTTTTGGGTTAGGTCAATCTGTTCGCGAGATATGGGAGTTTGAAGCCAAGAAATGGTTGAGAAGGCAAAAAATTGTTCGCTATTCTGCTGCTTCAAACGCTTGACCAGAATGGCCTAGGGAAAAAATACACATACCTTTGTAATCGGGCGAGTTTCTTCTTTCAGATGCAACAGGAATTTTTGGGTTAGGTGAATCCGTTCGCGAGATATGGGTGTTTGAAGCCAAGAAATGGTTGAGAAGGCAAAAAATTGGTCGCTAATCTGCTGCTTCAAACGCTTAACCAGAATGGCCTAGAGAAAAAATACACATACCGTTGTAATCGGGCGAGTTTCTTCTTTGAGATGCAACAGGAATTTTTGGGTTAGGTCAATCCGTTCGCGAGATATGGGAGTTTGAAGCTAAGAAATGGTAAAGAAGACAACAAACTGTTCGCACTACTGCTGCTCCAAACGCTTAACTAGAATGGCCTAGGGAAAAAATACACATACCGTTGTAATCGGGCGTGTTTCTACTTTCAGACGCAACAGGAATTTTTGGGTTAGGTCAATCCGTTCGCGAAATATGGGAGTTTGAAGCCAAGAAATGGTTGAGAAGGCAAAAAATTTTTCGCAATTCTGCTGCTCCACACGCTTAACCAGAATGGCCTAGGGAAAAAATACACATACCGTTGTAATCGGACGAGTTTCTACTTTCAGATGCAACAGGAATTTTTGGGTTAGGTCAATCCGTTCGCGAGATATGGGAGTTTGAAGCCAAGAAATGGTTGAGAAGGCAAAAAATTTTTCGCAATTCTGCTGCTCCAAACGCTTAACCAGAATTGCCTAGGGAAAAAATACACATACCGCTGTAATCGGGCGAGTTTCTACTATCAGATGCAATAGGAATTTTTGGGTTAGGTCAATCCGTTCGCGAGATATGGGAGTTTGAAGCCAAGAAATGGTTGAGAAGGCAAAACATTTTTCGCAATTCTGCTGCTCCAAACGCTTTACCAGAATGGCCTAGGGAAAAAATACGCATATCGTTGTAATCGGGTGAGTTTCTACTTTCAGACGCAGCAGGAACTTCTGGGTTTGGTCAATCCGTTCGCGAGATGTGGGAGTTTGAAGCCAAGAAATGGTTGAGAAGGCAAAAAATTTTTCGCAATTCTGCTGCTCCAAACGCTTAACCAGAATGGCCTAGGGAAAAAATACACATACCGTTGTAATCGGGCTAGTTTCTACTTTCAGATGCAACAGGAATTTTTCGGTTAAGTCAATCCGTTCGCGAGATATGGGAGTTTGAAGCCAAGAAATGGTTGAGAAGCCAAAAAATTTTTCGCAATTCTGCTGCTCCAAACGCTTAACCAGAATTGCCTAGGGGAAAAATACACATACTGCTGTAATCGGGCGAGTTTCTACTTTCAGATGCAATAGGAATTTTTGGGTTAGGTCAATCCGTTCGCGAGATATGGGAGTTTGAAGCCAAGAAATGGTTGAGAAGGCAAAAAATTTTTCGCAATTCTGCTGCTCCAAACGCTTAACCAGAATTGCCTAGGGAAAAAATACACATACCGCTGTAATCGGGCGAGTTTCTACTTCCAGACGCAATAGGAATTTTTGGGTTTGGTCAGTCCATTCGCGAGATATGGGAGTTTGAAGCCAAGAAATGGTTGAGAAGGCAAAAAATTTTTCGCAATTCTGCTGGTCCAAACGCTTAACCAGAATTGCGCAGGGAAAAAATACACATACCGCTGTAATCGGGCGAGTTTCTACTTTCAGATGCAATAGGAATTTTTGGGTTAGGTCAGTCCGTTCGAGAGATATGGGAGTTTGAAGCCAAGAAATGGTTGAGAAGGCAAAACATTTTTCGCAATTCTGCTGCTCCAAACGCTTAACCAGAATGGCCTAGGAAAAAAATACGCATATCGTTGTAATCGGACGAGTTTCTACTTTCAGACGCAGCAGGAATTTTTGGGTATGGTTAATCCGTTCGCGAGATATGGGACTTTGAAGCTAAGAAATGGTTGAGAAGACCACAAATTTTTCGCAATTCTGCTGCGCCAAACGCTTAACCAGAATGGGCTAGGGAAAAAATACACATACCGTTGTAATCGGGAGAGTTTCTACTTTCACAGGCAACAGGAATTTTTGGGTTAGGTCTATCCGTTCGCGAGATATGGGAGTTTGAAGCCAAGAAATGGTTGAGAAGGCATACAATTTTTCGCAATTCTGCTGATCCAAACGCTTAACCAGAATGCCCTAGGGAAAAAATACACATACCGCTGTAGTCAAGCGAGTTTATACTTTCAGATGCAATAGGAATTTTTGGGTTAGGTCCATCCGTTCGCGAGATATGGCAGTTTGAAGCCAAGAAATGGTTGAGAAGGCAAAAATTTTTTCGCAATTCTGCTGCTCCAAACGCTTAACCAGAATGGCCTAGGGAAAAAATACACATACCGTTGTAATCGGGCGAGTTTCTACTTTCACACGCAACAGGAATTTTTGGGTTAGGTGTATCCGTTCGCGAGATATGGGAGTTTGAAGCGAAGAAATGGTTGAGAAGGCAAAAAATTTTTCGCAATTCTGCTGCTCCAAACGCTTAACCAGAATGGCCTAGGGAAAAAATACACATACCGTTGTAATCGGGCGAGTTTCTACTTTCAGATGCAGTAGGAATTTTTGGGTTAGGTCAATCCGTTCGCGAGATATGGGAGTTTGAAGCTAAGAAATGGTTAAGAAGACAACAAATTTTTCGCACTTCTGCTGCTCCAAACGCTTAACCAGAATGGGCTAGGGAAAAAATACACATGCCGTTGTAATCGGGCGAGTTTCTACTTTGACACGCAACAGGAATTTTTGGGTTAGGTCAATCCGTTCGCGAGATATGGGAGTTTGAAGCCAAGAAATGGTTGAGAAGGCAAAAAATTTTTCGCAATTCTGCTGCTCCAAACGCTTAACCAGAATTGCCTAGGGAAAAAATACACATACCGCTGTAATCGGGCGAGTTTCTACTTTCAGATGCAATAGGAATTTTTGGGTTAGGTCAATCCGTTCGCGAGATATGGGAGTTTGAAGCCAAGAAATGGTTGAGAAGGCAAAACATTTTTCGCAATTCTGCTGCTCCAAACGCTTAACCAGAATGGCCTAGGGAAAAAATACGCATATCGTTGTAATCGGGTGAGTTTCTACTTTCAGACGCAGCAGGAACTTCTGGGTTTGGTCAATCCGTTCGCGAGATATGGGAGTTTGAAGCCAAGAAATGGTTGAGAAGGCAAAAAATTTTTCGCAATTCTGCTGCTCCAAACGCTTAACCAGAATGGCCTAGGGAAAAAATACACATACCGTTGTAATCGGGCGAGTTTCTACTTTCAGATGCAGTAGGAATTTTTGGGTATGGTTAATCCGTTCGCGAGATATGGGACTTTGAAGCTAAGAAATGGTTGAGAAGACCACAAATTTTTCGCAATTCTGCTGCGCCAAACGCTTAACCAGAATGGGCTAGGGAAAAAATACACATACCGTTGTAATCGGGAGAGTTTCTACTTTCACAGGCAACAGGAATTTTTGGGTTAGGTCTATCCGTTCGCGAGATATGGGAGTTTGAAGCCAAGAAATGGTTGAGAAGGCATACAATTTTTCGCAATTCTGCTGATCCAAACGCTTAACCAGAATGCCCTAGGGAAAAAATACACATACCGCTGTAGTCAAGCGAGTTTATACTTTCAGATGCAATAGGAATTTTTGGGTTAGGTCCATCCGTTCGCGAGATATGGCAGTTTGAAGCCAAGAAATGGTTGAGAAGGCAAAAATTTTTTCGCAATTCTGCTGCTCCAAACGCTTAACCAGAATGGCCTAGGGAAAAAATACACATACCGTTGTAATCGGGCGAGTTTCTACTTTCACACGCAACAGGAATTTTTGGGTTAGGTGTATCCGTTCGCGAGATATGGGAGTTTGAAGCGAAGAAATGGTTGAGAAGGCAAAAAATTTTTCGCAATTCTGCTGCTCCAAACGCTTAACCAGAATGGCCTAGGGAAAAAATACACATACCGTTGTAATCGGGCGAGTTTCTACTTTCAGATGCAGTAGGAATTTTTGGGTTAGGTCAATCCGTTCGCGAGATATGGGAGTTTGAAGCTAAGAAATGGTTAAGAAGACAACAAATTTTTCGCACTTCTGCTGCTCCAAACGCTTAACCAGAATGGGCTAGGGAAAAAATACACATACCGTTGTAATCGGGCGAGTTTCTACTTTGACACGCAACAGGAATTTTTGGGTTAGGTCAATCCGTTCGCGAGATATGGGAGTTTGAAGCCAAGAAATGGTTGAGAAGGCAAAAAATTTTTCGCAATTCTGCTGCTCCAAACGCTTAACCAGAATTGCCTAGGGAAAAAATACACATACCGCTGTAATCGGGCGAGTTTCTACTTTCAGATGCAATAGGAATTTTTGGGTTAGGTCAATCCGTTCGCGAGATATGGGAGTTTGAAGCCAAGAAATGGTTGAGAAGGCAAAACATTTTTCGCAATTCTGCTCCTCCAAACGCTTAACCAGAATGGCCTAGGGAAAAAATACGCATATCGTTGTAATCGGGTGAGTTTCTACTTTCAGACGCAGCAGGAACTTCTGGGTTTGGTCAATCCGTTCGCGAGATATGGGAGTTTGAAGCCAAGAAATGGTTGAGAAGGCAAAAAATTTTTCGCAATGCTGCTGCTCCAAACGCTTAATCAGAATGGCCTAGGGAAAAAATACATATACCGTTGTAATCGGGCGAGTTTCTACTTTCAGATGCAATAGGAATTTTTGGGTTAGGTCAATCCGTTCGCGAGATATGGGAGTTTGAAGCTGAGAAATGGTTAAGGAGACAACAAATTTTTCGCACTTCTGCTGCTCCAAACGCTTAACCAGAATGGCCTAGGGAAAAAATACGCATATCGTTGTAATCGGGTGAGTTTCTACTTTCAGACGCAGCAGGAACTTCTGGGTTTGGTCAATCCGTTCGCGAGATATGGGAGTTTGAAGCCAAGAAATGGTTGAGAAGGCAAAAAATTTTTCGCAATGCTGCTGCTCCAAACGCTTAATCAGAATGGCCTAGGGAAAAAATACATATACCGTTGTAATCGGGCGAGTTTCTACTTTCAGATGCAATAGGAATTTTTGGGTTAGGTCAATCCGTTCGCGAGATATGGGAGTTTGAAGCTGAGAAATGGTTAAGGAGACAACAAATTTTTCGCACTTCTGCTGCACCAAACGCTTAACCAGAATGGCCTAGGGAAAAAATACACATACCGTTGTAATCGGGCGAGTTTCTTCTTTCAGATGCAACAAGAATTTTTGGGTTAGGTCAATCCGTTCGCGAGATATGGGAGTTTGAAGCTAAGAAATGGTAAAGAAGACAACAAATTTTTCGCACTTCTGCTGCTCCAAACGCTTAACCAGAATGGCCTAGGGAAAAAATACACATACCGTTGTAATCGGGCGAGTTTCTACTTTCAGACGCAACAGGAATTTTTGGGTTAGGTCAATCCGTTCGCGAGATATGGGAGTTTGAAGCCAAGAAATTGTTGAGAATGCAAACAATTTTTCGCTATTCTGCTGCTCCAAACTCTTAACCAGAATGGGCTAGGGAGAAAATACACATACCGTTGTAATCGGGCGAGTTTCTACTTTCACACGCAACAGGAATTTTTGGGTTAGGTCTATCCGTTCGCGAGATATGGGAGTTTGAAGCCAAGAAATGGTTGAGAAGGCATACAATTTTTGGTAATTCTGCTGATCCAAACGCTTAACCAGAATGCCCTAGGGAAAAAATATACATACCGCTGTAGTCGGGCGAGTTTATACTTTTAGATGCAATAGGAATTTTTGGGTTAGGTCCATCCGTTCGCTAGATATGGCAGTTTGAAGCCAAGAAATGGTTGAGAAGGCAAAAAATTTTTCGCTATTCTGCTGCTTCAAACGCTTGACCAGAATGGCCTAGGGAAAAAATACACATACCGTTGTAATCGGGCGAGTTTCTATTATCAGATGCAATAGGAATTTTTGGGTTAGGTCAATCCGTTCGCGAGATATGGGAGTTTGAAGCCAAGAAATGGTTGAGAAGGCAAAACATTTTTCGCAATTCTGCTGCTCCAAACGCTTAACCAGAATGGCCTAGGGAAAAAATACGCATATCGTTGTAATCGGGTGAGTTTCTACTTTCAGACGCAGCAGGAACTTCTGGGTTTGGTCAATCCGTTCGCGAGATATGGGAGTTTGAAGCCAAGAAATGGTTGAGAAGGCAAAAAATTTTTCGCAATGCTGCTGCTCCAAACGCTTAATCAGAATGGCCTAGGGAAAAAATACATATACCGTTGTAATCGGGCGAGTTTCTACTTTCAGATGCAATAGGAATTTTTGGGTTAGGTCAATCCGTTCGCGAGATATGGGAGTTTGAAGCTGAGAAATGGTTAAGGAGACAACAAATTTTTCGCACTTCTGCTGCTCCAAACGCTTAACCAGAATGGCCTAGGGAAAAAATACGCATATCGTTGTAATCGGGTGAGTTTCTACTTTCAGACGCAGCAGGAACTTCTGGGTTTGGTCAATCCGTTCGCGAGATATGGGAGTTTGAAGCCAAGAAATGGTTGAGAAGGCAAAAAATTTTTCGCAATGCTGCTGCTCCAAACGCTTAATCAGAATGGCCTAGGGAAAAAATACATATACCGTTGTAATCGGGCGAGTTTCTACTTTCAGATGCAATAGGAATTTTTGGGTTAGGTCAATCCGTTCGCGAGATATGGGAGTTTGAAGCTGAGAAATGGTTAAGGAGACAACAAATTTTTCGCACTTCTGCTGCACCAAACGCTTAACCAGAATGGCCTAGGGAAAAAATACACATACCGTTGTAATCGGGCGAGTTTCTTCTTTCAGATGCAACAAGAATTTTTGGGTTAGGTCAATCCGTTCGCGAGATATGGGAGTTTGAAGCTAAGAAATGGTAAAGAAGACAACAAATTTTTCGCACTTCTGCTGCTCCAAACGCTTAACCAGAATGGCCTAGGGAAAAAATACACATACCGTTGTAATCGGGCGAGTTTCTACTTTCAGACGCAACAGGAATTTTTGGGTTAGGTCAATCCGTTCGGGAGATATGGGAGTTTGAAGCCAAGAAATTGTTGAGAATGCAAACAATTTTTCGCTATTCTGCTGCTCCAAACTCTTAACCAGAATGGGCTAGGGAGAAAATACACATACCGTTGTAATCGGGCGAGTTTCTACTTTCACACGCAACAGGAATTTTTGGGTTAGGTCTATCCGTTCGCGAGATATGGGAGTTTGAAGCCAAGAAATGGTTGAGAAGGCATACAATTTTTGGTAATTCTGCTGATCCAAACGCTTAACCAGAATGCCCTAGGGAAAAAATATACATACCGCTGTAGTCGGGCGAGTTTATACTTTTAGATGCAATAGGAATTTTTGGGTTAGGTCCATCCGTTCGCTAGATATGGCAGTTTGAAGCCAAGAAATGGTTGAGAAGGCAAAAAATTTTTCGCTATTCTGCTGCTTCAAACGCTTGACCAGAATGGCCTAGGGAAAAAATACACATACCGTTGTAATCGGGCGAGTTTCTATTATCAGATGCAATAGGAATTTTTGGATTAGTTCAATCCGTTCGCGAGATATGGGAGTTTGAAGCTAAGAAATGGTTAAGAAGGCAACAAATTTTTCGCACTTCTGCTGCTCCAAACGCTTGACCAGAATGGCCTAGGGAAAAAATACACATACCGTCGTAATCGGGCGTGTTTCTACTTTCAGACGCAACAGGAATTTTTGGGTTAGGTCAATCCGTTCGCGAGATATGGGAGTTTGAAGCCAAGAAATGGTTGAGAAGGCAAAAATTTTTCGCAATTCTGCTGCTCCAAACGCTTGACCAGAATGGCCTAGGGAAAAAATACACATACCGTTGTAATCGGGCGAGTTTCTATTATCAGATGCAATAGGAATTTTTGGGTTTGGTCAGTCCATTCGCGAGATATGGGAGTTTGAAGCCGAGAAATGGTTGAGAAGGCAAAAAATTTTTCGCAATTCTGCTGCTCCAAACGCTTAACCAGAATTGCGCAAGGAAAAAATACACATACCGCTGTAATCGGGCGAGTTTCTACTTTCAGACGCAGCAGGAACTTCTGGGTTTGGTCAATCCGTTCGCGAGATATGGGAGTTTGAAGCCAAGAAATGGTTGAGAAGGCAAAAAATTTTTCGCAATGCTGCTGCTCCAAACGCTTAATCAGAATGGCCTAGGGAAAAAATACATATACCGTTGTAATCGGGCGAGTTTCTACTTTCAGATGCAATAGGAATTTTTGGGTTAGGTCAATCCGTTCGCGAGATATGGGAGTTTGAAGCTGAGAAATGGTTAAGGAGACAACAAATTTTTCGCACTTCTGCTGCTCCAAACGCTTAACCAGAATGGCCTAGGGAAAAAATACACATACCGTTGTAATCGGGCGAGTTTCTTCTTTCAGATGCTACAAGAATTTTTGGGTTAGGTCAATCCGTTCGCGAGATATGGGAGTTTGAAGCTAAGAAATGGTAAAGAAGACAACAAATTTTTCGCACTTCTGCTGCTCCAAACGCTTAACCAGAATGGCCTAGGGAAAAAATACACATACCGTTGTAATCGGGCGAGTTTCTACTTTCAGACGCAACAGGAATTTTTGGGTTAGGTCAATCCGTTCGCGAGATATGGGAGTTTGAAGCCAAGAAATTGTTGAGAATGCAAACAATTTTTCGCTATTCTGCTGCTCCAAACTCTTAACCAGAATGGGCTAGGGAGAAAATACACATACCGTTGTAATCGGGCGAGTTTCTACTTTCAGACGCAGCAGGAATTTTTGGGTTAGGTCTATCCGTTCGCGAGATATGGGAATTTGAAGCCAAGAAATGGTTGAGAAGGCATACAATTTTTGGTAATTCTGCTGATCCAAACGCTTAACCAGAATGCCCTAGGGAAAAAATATACATACCGCTGTAGTCGGGCGAGTTTATACTTTTAGATGCAATAGGAATTTTTGGGTTAGGTCCATCCGTTCGCTAGATATGGCAGTTTGAAGCCAAGAAATGGTTGAGAAGGCAAAAAATTTTTCGCTATTCTGCTGCTTCAAACGCTTGACCAGAATGGCCTAGGGAAAAAATACACATACCGTTGTAATCGGGCGAGTTTCTATTATCAGATGCAATAGGAATTTTTGGATTAGGTCAATCCGTTCGCGAGATATGGGAGTTTGAAGCTAAGAAATGGTTAAGAAGGCAACAAATTTTTCGCACTTCTGCTGCTCCAAACGCTTGACCAGAATGGCCTAGGGAAAAAATACACATACTGTCGTAATCGGGCGTGTTTCTACTTTAAGACGCAACAGGAATTTTTGGGTTAGGTCAATCCGTTCGCGAGATATGGGAGTTTGAAGCCAAGAAATGGTTGAGAAGGCAAAAATTTTTCGCAATTCTGCTGCTCCAAACGCTTGACCAGAATGGCATAGGGAAAAAATACACATACCGTTGTAATCGGGCGAGTTTCTATTATCAGATGCAATAGGAATTTTTGGGTTTGGTCAGTCCATTCGCGAGATATGTGAGTTTGAAGCCAAGAAATGGTTGAGAAGGCAAAAAATTTTTCGCAATTCTGCTGCTCCAAACGCTTAACCAGAATTGCGCAAGGAAAAAATACACATACCGCTGTAATCGGGCGAGTTTCTACTTTCAGATGCAATAGGAATTTTTGGGTTGGGTCAGTCCGTTCGCGAGATATGGGAGTTTGAAGCCAAGAAATGGTTGAGAAGGCAAAACATTTTTCGCAATTCTGCTGCTCCAAACGCTTAACCAGAATGGCCTAGGGAAAAAATACGCATATCCTTGTAATCGGGCGAGTTTCTACATTCAGGCGCAGCAGGAAATTTTGGGTTTGGTCAATCCGTTCGCGAGATATGGGACTTTGAAGCTAAGAAATGGTTGAGAAGACCACAAATTTTTCGCAATTCTGCTGCGCCAAACGCTTAACCAGAATGGGGTAGGGAAAAAATACACATACCGTTGTAATCGGGAGAGTTTCTACTTTCACACGCAACAGGAATTTTTGGGTTAGGTCTATCCGTTCGCGAGATATGGGAGTTTGTAGCCAAGAAATGGTTGAGAAGGCATACAATTTTTCGCAATTTTGCTGATCCAAACGCTTAACCAGAATGCCCTAGGGAAAAAATACACATACCGCTGTAGTCAAGCGAATTTATACTTTCAGATGCAATAGGAATTTTTGGGTTATGTCCATCCGTTCGCGAGATATGGCAGTTTGAAGCCAAGAAATGGTTGAGAAGGCAAAAAATTTTTCGCAATTCTGCTGCTCCAAACGCTTAACCAGAATGGCCTAGGGAAAAAATACACATACCGTTGTAATCGGGCGAGTTTCTACTTTCACACGCAACAGGAATTTTTGGGTTTGGTGTATCCGTTCGCGAGATATGGGAGTTTGAAGCGAAGAAATGGTTGAGAAGGCAAAAAATTTTTAGCAATTCTGCTGCTCCAAACGCTTAACCAGAATGGCCTAGGGAAAAAATACACATACCGCTGTAATCGGGAGAGTTTCTACTTTCAGACGCAACAGGAATTTTTGGGTTAGGTCAATCCGTTCGCGAGATATGGGAGTTTGAAGCCAAGAAATGGTTGAGAAGGCAAAAAATTTTTCGCAATTCTGCTGCTCCACACGCTTAACCAGAATGGCCTAGGGAAAAAATACATATACCGTTGTAATCGGGCGAGTTTCTACTTTCAGATGCAACAGGAATTTTTGGGTTAGGTCAATCTGTTCGCGAGATATGGGAGTTTGAAGCCAAGAAATGGTTGAGAAGGCAAAAAATTTTTCGCAATTCTGCTGCTCCAAACGCTTAACCAGAATTGCCTAGGGAAAAAATACACATACCGATGTAATCGGGCGAGCTTCTACTTTCAGATGCAATAGGAATTTTTGGGTTAGGTCAATCCGTTCGCGAGATATGGGAGTTTGAAGCCAAAAAATGGTTGAGAAGGCAAAAAATTTTTCGCAATTCTGCTGCTTCAAACGCTTAACCAGAATTGCCTAGGGAAAAAATACACATACCGTTGTAATCGGGCGAGTTTCTACTTTCAGATGCAACAGGAATTTTTGGGTTAGGTCAATCCGTTCGCGAGATATGGGAGTTTGAAGCCAAGAAATGGTTGAGAAGGCAAAAAATTTTTCGCAATTCTGCTGCTCCAAACGCTTAACCAGAATGGCCTAGGGAAAAAATACACATACCGCTGTAATCGGGCGAGTTTCTACTTTCAGACGCAGCAGGAACTTCTGGGTTTTGTCAATCCGTTCGCGAGATATGGTAGTTTGAAGCCAAGAAATGGTTGAGAAGGCAAAAAATTTTTCGCAATGCTGCTGCTCCAAACGCTTAATCAGAATGGCCTAGGGAAAAAATACATATACCGTTGTAATCGGGCGATTTTCTACTTTCAGATGCAATAGGAATTTTTGGGATAGGTCAATCCGTTCGCGAGATATGGGAGTTTGAAGCTAAGAAATGGTTAAGGAGACAACAAATTTTTCGCACTTCTGCTGCTCCAAACGCTTAACCAGAATGGCCTAGGGAAAAAATACACATACCGTTGTAATCGGGCGAGATTCTACTTTCAGACGCAACAGGAATTTATGGGTTAGGTCAATCCGTTCGCGAGATATGGGAGTTTGAAGCCAAGAAATGGTTGAGAAGGCAAACAATTTTTCGCAATTCTGCTGCTTCAAACGCTTAACCAGAATTGCCTAGGGAAAAAATACACATACCGTTGTAATCGGGCGAGTTTCTACTTTCAGATGCAACATGAATTTTTGGGTTAGGTCAATCCGTTCGCGAGATATGGGAGTTTGAAGCCAAGAAATGGTTGAGAAGGCAAACAATTTTTCGCAATTCTGCTGCTCCAAACGCTTAACCAGAATGCCCTAGGGAAAAAATACACATACCGTTGTAATCGGGCGAGTTTCTATTATCAGATGCAATATGAATTTTTGGGTTAGGTCAATCCGTTCGCGAGATATGGGAGTTTGAAGCTAAGAAATGGTTAAGAAGGCAACAAATTTTTCGCACTTCTGCTGCTCCAAACGCTTGACCAGAATGGCCTAGGGAAAAAATACACATACCGTCGTAATCGGGCGTGTTTCTACTTTCAGATGCAACATGAATTTTTGGGTTAGGTCAATCCGTTCGCGAGATATGGGAGTTTGAAGCCAAGAAATGGTTGAGAAGGCAAACAATTTTTCGCTATTCTGCTGCTCCAAACGCTTAACCAGAATGGCCTAGGGAAAAAATACACATACCGTTGTAATCGGGCGAGTTTCTTCTTTCAGATGCAAGAAGAATTTTTGGGTTAGGTCAATCCGTTCGCGAGATATGGGAGTTTGAAGCTAAGAAATGGTTAAGGAGACAACAAATTTTTCGCACTTCTGCTGCTCCAAACGCTTAACCAGAATGGCCTAGGGAAAAAATACGCATATCGTTGTAATCGGGTGAGTTTCTACTTTCAGACGCAACAGGAATTTTTGGGTTAGGTCAATCCGTTCGCGAGATATGGGAGTTTGAAGCCAAAAAATGCTTGAGAAGGCAAAAAATTTTTCGCAATTCTGCTGCTTCAAACGCTTAACCAGAATTGCCTAGGGAAAAAATACACATACCGTTGTAATCGGGCGAGTTTCTACTTTCAGATGCAACATGGATTTTTGGGTTAGGTCAATCCGTTCGCGAGATATGGGAGTTTGAAGCCAAGAAATGGTTGAGAAGGCAAACAATTTTTCGCTATTCTGCTGCTCCAAACGCTTAACCAGAATGGCCTAGGGAAAAAATACACATACCGTTGTAATCGGGCGAGTTTCTTCTTTCAGATGCAAGAAGAATTTTTGGGTTAGGTCAATCCGCTCGCGAGATATGGGAGTTTGAAGCTAAGAAATGGTAAAGAAGACAACAAATTTTTCGCACTTCTGCTGCTCCAAACGCTTAACCAGAATGGCCTAGGGAAAAAATACACATACCGTTGTAAAAGGGCGAGTTTCTACTTTCAGACGCAACAGGAATTTGTGGGTTAGGTCAATCCGTTCGCGAGATATGGGAGTTTGAAGCCAAGAAATGGTTGAGAAGGCAAACAATTTTTCGCAATTCTGCTGCTCCAAACGCTTAACCAGAATGCCCTAGGGAAAAAATACACATACCGTTGTAATCGGGCGAGTTTCTATTATCAGATGCAATATGAATTTTTGGGTTAGGTCAATCCGTTCGCGAGATATGGGAGTTTGAAGCTAAGAAATGGTTAAGAAGGCAACAAATTTTTCGCACTTCTGCTGCTCCAAACGCTTAACCAGAATGGCCTAGGGAAAAAATACACATACCGTTGTAATCGGGCGAGTTTCTACTTTCAGACGCAACAGGAATTTGTGGGTTAGGTCAATCCGTTCGCGAGATATGGGAGTTTGAAGCCAAGAAATGGTTGAGAATGCAAACAATTTTTCGCTACTCTGCTGCTCCAAACTCTTAATCAGAATGGGCTAGGGAGAAAATACACATACCGTTGTAATCGGGCGAGTTTCTACTTTCACACGCAACAGGAATTTTTGGGTTAGGTCTATCCGTTCGCGAGATATGGGAGTTTGAAGCCAAGAAATGGTTGAGAAGGCATACAATTTTTGGTAATTCTGCTGATCCAAACGCTTAACCAGAATGCCCTAGGGAAAAAATACGCATATCGTTGTAATCGGGTGAGTTTCTACTTTCAGACGCAGCAGGAACTTCTGGGTTTGGTCAATCCGTTCGCGAGATATGGGAGTTTGAAGCCAAGAAATGGTTGAGAAGGCAAAAAATTTTTCGCAATGCTGCTGCTCCAAACGCTTAATCAGAATGGCCTAGGGAAAAAATACATATACCGTTGTAATCGGGCGAGATTCTACTTTCAGACGCAACAGGAATTTATGGGTTAGGTCAATCCGTTCGCGAGATATGTTAGTTTGAAGCCAAGAAATGGTTGAGAAGGCAAACAATTTTTCGCTATTCTGCTGCTTCAAACGCTTAACCAGAATGGGCTAGAGAAAAAATACACATACCGTTGTAATCGGGCGAGTTTCTTCTTTCAAATGCAACAGGAATTTTTGGGTTAGGTCAATCCGTTCGCGAGATATGGGAGTTTGAAGCTAAGAAATGGTAAAGAAGACAACAAATTGTTCGCACTACTGCTGCTCCAAACGCTTAACTAGAATGGCCTAGGGAAAAAATACACATACCGTTGTAATCGGGCGAGTTTCTACTTTCAGACGCAACAGGATCTTTTGGGTTAGGTCAATCCGTTCGCGAGATATGGGAGTTTGAAGCCAAGAAATGGTTGAGAAGGCAAAACATTTTTCGCAATTCTGCTGCTCCAAACGCTTAACCAGAATGGCCTAGGGAAAAAATACGCATATCGTTGTAATCGGGTGAGTTTCTACTTTCAGACGCAGCAGGAACTTCTGGGTTTGGTCAATCCGTTCGCGAGATATGGGAGTTTGAAGCCAAGAAATGGTTGAGAAGGCAAAAAATTTTTCGCAATGCTGCTGCTCCAAACGCTTAATCAGAATGGCCTAGGGAAAAAATACATATACCGTTGTAATCGGGCGAGATTCTACTTTCAGACGCAACAGGAATTTATGGGTTAGGTCAATCCGTTCGCGAGATATGTTAGTTTGAAGCCAAGAAATGGTTGAGAAGGCAAACAATTTTTCGCTATTCTGCTGCTTCAAACGCTTAACCAGAATGGGCTAGAGAAAAAATACACATACCGTTGTAATCGGGCGAGTTTCTTCTTTCAAATGCAACAGGAATTTTTGGGTTAGGTCAATCCGTTCGCGAGATATGGGAGTTTGAAGCTAAGAAATGGTAAAGAAGACAACAAATTGTTCGCACTACTGCTGCTCCAAACGCTTAACTAGAATGGCCTAGGGAAAAAATACACATACCGTTGTAATCGGGCGAGTTTCTACTTTCAGACGCAACAGGATCTTTTGGGTTAGGTCAATCCGTTCGCGAGATATGGGAGTTTGAAGCCAAGAAATGGTTGAGAAGGCAAAACATTTTTCGCAATTCTGCTGCTCCAAACGCTTAACCAGAATGGCCTAGGGAAAAAATACGCATATCGTTGTAATCGGGTGAGTTTCTACTTTCAGACGCAGCAGGAACTTCTGGGTTTGGTCAATCCGTTCGCGAGATATGGGAGTTTGAAGCCAAGAAATGGTTGAGAAGGCAAAAAATTTTTCGCAATGCTGCTGCTCCAAACGCTTAATCAGAATGGCCTAGGGAAAAAATACATATACCGTTGTAATCGGGCGAGATTCTACTTTCAGACGCAACAGGAATTTATGGGTTAGGTCAATCCGTTCGCGAGATATGGGAGTTTGAAGCCAAGAAATGGTTGAGAAGGCAAAAAATTTTTCGCAATGCTGCTGCTCCAAACGCTTAATCAGAATGGCCTAGGGAAAAAATACATATACCGTTGTAATCGGGCGAGTTTCTACTTTCAGATGCAATAGGAATTTTTGGGTTAGGTCAATCCGTTCGCGAGATATGGGAGTTTGAAGCTAAGAAATGGTTAAGAAGGCAACAAATTTTTCGCACTTCTGCTGCTCCAAACTCTTGACCAGAATGGCCTAGGGAAAAAATACACATACCGTCGTAATCGGGCGTGTTTCAACTTTCAGACCCAACAGCAATTTTTGGGTTAGGTCAATCCGTTCGCGAGATATGGGAGTTTGAAGCCAAAAAATGGTTGAGAAGGCAAAAAATTTTTCGCAATTCTGCTGCTTCAAACGCTTAACCAGAATTGCCTAGGGAAAAAATACACATACCGTTGTAATCGGGCGAGTTTCTACTTTCAGATGCAACAGGAATTTTTGGGTTAGGTCAATCCGTTCGCGAGATATGGGAGTTTGAAGCCAAGAAATGGTTGAGAAGGCAAAAAATTTTTCGCAATTCTGCTGCTCCAAACGCTTAACCAGAATTGCCCAGGGGAAAAATGCACATACCACTGTAATCGGGCGAGTTTCTACTTTCAGATGCAATAGGAATTTTTGGGTTAGGTCAATCCGTTCGCGAGATATGGGAGTTTGAAGCCAAGAAATGGTTGAGAAGGCAAAACATTTTTCGCAATTCTGCTGCTCCAAACGCTTAACCAGAATGGCCTAGGGAAAAAATACACATACCGTTGTAATCGGGCGAGATTCTACTTTCAGACGCAACAGGAATTTATGGGTTAGGTCAATCCGTTCGCGAGATATGGGAGTTTGAAGCCAAGAAATGGTTGAGAATGCAAACAATTTTTCGCTATTCTGCTGCTCCAAACTCTTAACCAGAATGGGCTAGGGAGAAAATACACATACCGTTGTAATCGGGCGAGTTTCTACTTTCACACGCAACAGGAATTTTTGGGTTTGGTCTATCTGTTCGCGAGATATGGGAGTTTGAAGCCAAGAAATGGTTGAGAAGGCATACAATTTTTGGTAATTCTGCTGATCCAAACGCTTAACCAGAATGCCCTAGGGAAAAAATATACATACCGCTGTAGTCGGGCGAGTTTATACTTTCAGATGCAATAGGAATTTTTGGGTTAGGTCCATCCGTGCGCTAGATATGGCAGTTTGAAGCCAAGAAATGGTTGAGAAGGCAAAAAATTTTTCGCAATTCTGCTGCTCCAAACGCTCAACCAGAATGGCCTAGGGAAAAAATACACATACCGTTGTAATCGGGCGAGTTTCTATTATCAGATGCAATAGGAATTTTTGGGTTAGGTCAATCCGTTCGCGAGATATGGGAGTTTGAAGCTAAGAAATGGTTAAGAAGGCAACAAATTTTTCGCAATTCTGCTGCTCCAAACGCTTGACCAGAATGGCCTAGGGAAAAAATACACATACCGTTGTAATCGGGCGGGTTTCTTCTTTCAGATGCAACAGGAATTTTTGGGTTAGGTCAATCCGTTCGCGAGATATGGGAGTTTGAAGCCAAGAAATGGTTGAGAAGGCAAAAAATTGTTCGCTATTCTGCTGCTTCAAACGCTTAACCAGAATGGCCTAGAGAAAAAATACACATACCGTTGTAATCGGGCGAGTTTCTTCTTTCAGATGCAACAGGAATTTTTGGGTTAGGTCAATCCGTTCGCGAGATATGGGAGTTTGAAGCTAAGAAATGGTAAAGAAGACAACAAATTGTTCGCACTACTGCTGCTCCAAACGCTTAACTAGAATGGCCTAGGGAAAAAATACACATACCGTTGTAATCGGGCGAGTTTCTACTTTCAGACGCAACAGGATCTTTTGGGTTAGGTCAATCCGTTCGCGAGATATGGGAGTTTGAAGCCAAGAAATGGTTGAGAAGGCAAAACATTTTTCGCAATTCTGCTGCTCCAAACGCTTAACCAGAATGGCCTAGGGAAAAAATACGCATATCGTTGTAATCGGGTGAGTTTCTACTTTCAGACGCAGCAGGAACTTCTGGGTTTGGTCAATCCGTTCGCGAGATATGGGAGTTTGAAGCCAAGAAATGGTTGAGAAGGCAAAAAATTTTTCGCAATGCTGCTGCTCCAAACGCTTAATCAGAATGGCCTAGGGAAAAAATACATATACCGTTGTAATCGGGCGAGATTCTACTTTCAGACGCAACAGGAATTTATGGGTTAGTTCAATCCGTTCGCGAGATATGGGAGTTTGAAGCCAAGAAATGGTTGAGAAGGCAAACAATTTTTCGCTATTCTGCTGCTTCAAACGCTTGACCAGAATGGCCTAGGGAAAAAATACACATACCGTTGTAATCGGGCGAGTTTCTACTTTCAGATGCAACAGGAATTTTTGGGTTAGGTCAATCCGTTCGCGAGATATGGGAGTTTGAAGCCAAGAAATGGTTGAGAAGGCAAAAAATTTTTCGCAATGCTGCTGCTCCAAACGCTTAATCAGAATGGCCTAGGGAAAAAATACATATACCGTTGTAATCGGGCGAGTTTCTACTTTCAGATGCAATAGGAATTTTTGGGTTAGGTCAATCCGTTCGCGAGATATGGGAGTTTGAAGCTAAGAAATGGTTAAGAAGGCAACAAATTTTTCGCACTTCTGCTGCTCCAAACGCTTGACCAGAATGGCCTAGGGAAAAAATACACATACCGTCGTAATCGGGCGTGTTTCAACTTTCAGACCCAACAGCAATTTTTGGGTTAGGTCAATCCGTTCGCGAGATATGGGAGTTTGAAGCCAAAAAATGGTTGAGAAGGCAAAAAATTTTTCGCAATTCTGCTGCTTCAAACGCTTAACCAGAATTGCCTAGGGAAAAAATACACATACCGTTGTAATCGGGCGAGTTTCTACTTTCAGATGCAACAGGAATTTTTGGGTTAGGTCAATCCGTTCGCGAGATATGGGAGTTTGAAGCCAAGAAATGGTTGAGAAGGCAAAAAATTTTTCGCAATTCTGCTGCTCCAAACGCTTAACCAGAATTGCCTAGGGAAAAAATACACATACCGCTGTAATCGGGCGAGTTTCTACTTTCAGATGCAATAGGAATTTTTGGGTTAGGTCAATCCGTTCGCGAGATATGGGAGTTTGAAGCCAAGAAATGGTTGAGAAGGCAAAACATTTTTCGCAATTCTGCTGCTCCAAACGCTTAACCAGAATGGCCTAGGGAAAAAATACACATACCGTTGTAATCGGGCGAGTTTCTATTATCAGATGCAATAGGAATTTTTGGGTTAGGTTAATCCGTTCGCGAGATATGGGAGTTTGAAGCTAAGAAATGGTTAAGAAGGCAACAAATTTTTCGCACTTCTGCTGCTCCAAACGCTTGACCAGAATGGCCTAGGGAAAAAATACACATACCGTCGTAATCGGGCGTGTTTCTACTTTCAGACGCAACAGGAATTTTTGGGTTAGGTCAATCCGTTCGCGAGATATGGGAGTTTGAAGCCAAGAAATGGTTGAGAAGGCAAAAAATTGTTCACTATTCTGCTGCTTCAAACGCTTGACCAGAATGGCCTAGGGAAAAAATACACATACCGTTGTAATCGGGCGAGTTTCTTCTTTCAGATGCAACAGGAATTTTTGGGTTAGGTCAATCCGTTCGCGAGATATGGGAGTTTGAAGCCAAGAAATGGTTGAGAAGGCAAAACATTTTTCGCAATTCTGCTGCTCCAAACGCTTAACCAGAATGGCCTAGGGAAAAAATACGCATATCGTTGTAATCGGGTGAGTTTCTACTTTCAGACGCAGCAGGAACTTCTGGGTTTGGTCAATCCGTTCGCGAGATATGGGAGTTTGAAGCCAAGAAATGGTTGAGAAGGCAAAAAATTTTTCGCAATGCTGCTGCTCCAAACGCTTAATCAGAATGGCCTAGGGAAAAAATACATATACCGTTGTAATCGGGCGAGATTCTACTTTCAGACGCAACAGGAATTTATGGGTTAGGTCAATCCGTTCGCGAGATATGTTAGTTTGAAGCCAAGAAATGGTTGAGAAGGCAAACAATTTTTTCGCTATTCTGCTGCTTCAAACGCTTAACCAGAATGGGCTAGAGAAAAAATACACATACCGTTGTAATCGGGCGAGTTTCTTCTTTCAAATGCAACAGGAATTTTTGGGGATAGGTCAATCCGTTCGCGAGATATGGGAGTTTGAAGCTAAGAAATGGTAAAGAAGACAACAAATTGTTCGCACTACTGCTGCTCCAAACGCTTAACTAGAATGGCCTAGGGAAAAAATACACATACCGTTGTAATCGGGCGAGTTTCTACTTTCAGACGCAACAGGATCTTTTGGGTTAGGTCAATCCGTTCGCGAGATATGGGAGTTTGAAGCCAAGAAATGGTTGAGAAGGCAAAACATTTTTCGCAATTCTGCTGCTCCAAACGCTTAACCAGAATGGCCTAGGGAAAAAATACGCATATCGTTGTAATCGGGTGAGTTTCTACTTTCAGACGCAGCAGGAACTTCTGGGTTTGGTCAATCCGTTCGCGAGATATGGGAGTTTGAAGCCAAGAAATGGTTGAGAAGGCAAAAAATTTTTCGCAATGCTGCTGCTCCAAACGCTTAATCAGAATGGCCTAGGGAAAAAATACATATACCGTTGTAATCGGGCGAGATTCTACTTTCAGACGCAACAGGAATTTATGGGTTAGGTCAATCCGTTCGCGAGATATGGGAGTTTGAAGCCAAGAAATGGTTGAGAAGGCAAACAATTTTTCGCTATTCTGCTGCTTCAAACGCTTGACCAGAATGGCCTAGGGAAAAAATACACATACCGTTGTAATCGGGCGAGTTTCTACTTTCAGATGCAACAGGAATTTTTGGGTTAGGTCAATCCGTTCGCGAGATATGGGAGTTTGAAGCCAAGAAATGGTTGAGAAGGCAAAAAATTTTTCGCAATGCTGCTGCTCCAAACGCTTAATCAGAATGGCCTAGGGAAAAAATACATATACCGTTGTAATCGGGCGAGTTTCTACTTTCAGATGCAATAGGAATTTTTGGGTTAGGTCAATCCGTTCGCGAGATATGGGAGTTTGAAGCTAAGAAATGGTTAAGAAGGCAACAAATTTTTCGCACTTCTGCTGCTCCAAACGCTTGACCAGAATGGCCTAGGGAAAAAATACACATACCGTCGTAATCGGGCGTGTTTCAACTTTCAGACCCAACAGCAATTTTTGGGTTAGGTCAATCCGTTCGCGAGATATGGGAGTTTGAAGCCAAAAAATGGTTGAGAAGGCAAAAAATTTTTCGCAATTCTGCTGCTTCAAACGCTTAACCAGAATTGCCTAGGGAAAAAATACACATACCGTTGTAATCGGGCGAGTTTCTACTTTCAGATGCAACAGGAATTTTTGGGTTAGGTCAATCCGTTCGCGAGATATGGGAGTTTGAAGCCAAGAAATGGTTGAGAAGGCAAAAAATTTTTCGCAATTCTGCTGCTCCAAACGCTTAACCAGAATTGCCCAGGGAAAAAATGCACACAGCGCTGTAATCGGGCGAGTTTCTACTTTCAGATGCAATAGGAATTTTTGGGTTAGGTCAATCCGTTCGCGAGATATGGGAGTTTGAAGCCAAGAAATGGTTGAGAAGGCAAAACATTTTTCGCAATTCTGCTGCTCCAAACGCTTAACCAGAATGGCCTAGGGAAAAAATACACATACCGTTGTAATCGGGCGAGATTCTACTTTCAGACGCAACAGGAATTTATGGGTTAGGTCAATCCGTTCGCGAGATATGGGAGTTTGAAGCCAAGAAATGGTTGAGAAGGCAAACAATTTTTCGCTATTCTGCTGCTCCAAACGCTTAACCAGAATGGCCTAGGGAAAAAATACACATACCGTTGTAATCGGGCGAGTTTCTTCTTTCAGATGCAAGAAGAATTTTTGGGTTAGGTCAATCCGTTCGCGAGATATGGGAGTTTGAAGCTAAGAAATGGTAAAGAAGACAACAAATTTTTCGCACTTCTGCTGCTCCAAACGCTTAACCAGAATGGCCTAGGGAAAAAATACACATACCGTTGTAATCGGGCGAGTTTCTACTTTCAGACGCAACAGGAATTTTTGGGTTAGGTCAATCCGTTCGCGAGTTATGGGAGTTTGAAGCCAAGAAATGGTTGAGAATGCAAACAATTTTTCGCTATTCTGCTGCTCCAAACTCTTAACCAGAATGGGCTAGGGAGAAAATACACATACCGTTGTAATCGGGCGAGTTTCTACTTTCACACGCAACAGGAATTTTTGGGTTTGGTCTATCCGTTCGCGAGATATGGGAGTTTGAAGCCAAGAAATGGTTGAGAAGGCATACAATTTTTGGTAATTCTGCTGATCCAAACGCTTAACCAGAATGCCCTAGGGAAAAAATATACATACCGCTGTAGTCGGGCGAGTTTATACTTTCAGATGCAATAGGAATTTTTGGGTTAGGTCCATCCGTGCGCCAGATATGGCAGTTTGAAGCCAAGAAATGGTTGAGAAGGCAAAAAATTTTTCGCAATTCTGCTGCTCCAAACGCTCAACCAGAATGGCCTAGGGAAAAAATACACATACCGTTGTAATCGGGCGAGTTTCTATTATCAGATGCAATAGGAATTTTTGGGTTAGGTCAATCCGTTCGCGAGATATGGGAGTTTGAAGCTAAGAAATGGTTAAGAAGGCAACAAATTTTTCGCAATTCTGCTGCTCCAAACGCTTGACCAGAATGGCCTAGGGAAAAAATACACATACCGTTGTAATCGGGCGAGATTCTACTTTCAGACGCAACAGGAATTTATGGGTTAGGTCAATCCGTTCGCGAGATATGGGAGTTTGAAGCCAAGAAATGGTTGAGAAGGCAAACAATTTTTCGCTATTCTGCTGCTCCAAACGCTTAACCAGAATGGCCTAGGGAAAAAATACACATACCGTTGTAATCGGGCGAGTTTCTTCTTTCAGATGCAAGAAGAATTTTTGGGTTAGGTCAATCCGTTCGCGAGATATGGGAGTTTGAAGCTAAGAAATGGTAAAGAAGACAACAAATTTTTCGCACTTCTGCTGCTCCAAACGCTTAACCAGAATGGCCTAGGGAAAAAATACACATACCGTTGTAATCGGGCGAGTTTCTACTTTCAGACGCAACAGGAATTTTTGGGTTAGGTCAATCCGTTCGCGAGTTATGGGAGTTTGAAGCCAAGAAATGGTTGAGAATGCAAACAATTTTTCGCTATTCTGCTGCTCCAAACTCTTAACCAGAATGGGCTAGGGAGAAAATACACATACCGTTGTAATCGGGCGAGTTTCTACTTTCACACGCAACAGGAATTTTTGGGTTTGGTCTATCCGTTCGCGAGATATGGGAGTTTGAAGCCAAGAAATGGTTGAGAAGGCATACAATTTTTGGTAATTCTGCTGATCCAAACGCTTAACCAGAATGCCCTAGGGAAAAAATATACATACCGCTGTAGTCGGGCGAGTTTATACTTTCAGATGCAATAGGAATTTTTGGGTTAGGTCCATCCGTGCGCTAGATATGGCAGTTTGAAGCCAAGAAATGGTTGAGAAGGCAAAAAATTTTTCGCAATTCTGCTGCTCCAAACGCTCAACCAGAATGGCCTAGGGAAAAAATACACATACCGTTGTAATCGGGCGAGTTTCTATTATCAGATGCAATAGGAATTTTTGGGTTAGGTCAATCCGTTCGCGAGATATGGGAGTTTGAAGCTAAGAAATGGTTAAGAAGGCAACAAATTTTTCGCAATTCTGCTGCTCCAAACGCTTGACCAGAATGGCCTAGGGAAAAAATACACATACCGTTGTAATCGGGCGGGTTTCTTCTTTCAGATGCAACAGGAATTTTTGGGTTAGGTCAATCCGTTCGCGAGATATGGGAGTTTGAAGCCGAGAAATGGTTGAGAAGGCAAAAAATTGTTCGCTATTCTGCTGCTTCAAACGCTTAACCAGAATGGCCTAGAGAAAAAATACACATACCGTTGTAATCGGGCGAGTTTCTTCTTTCAGATGCAACAGGAATTTTTGGGTTAGGTCAATCCGTTCGCGAGATATGGGAGTTTGAAGCTAAGAAATGGTAAAGAAGACAACAAATTGTTCGCACTACTGCTGCTCCAAACGCTTAACTAGAATGGCCTAGGGAAAAAATACACATACCGTTGTAATCGGGCGAGTTTCTACTTTCAGACGCAACAGGATCTTTTGGGTTAGGTCAATCCGTTCGCGAGATATGGGAGTTTGAAGCCAAGAAATGGTTGAGAAGGCAAAACATTTTTCGCAATTCTGCTGCTCCAAACGCTTAACCAGAATGGCCTAGGGAAAAAATACGCATATCGTTGTAATCGGGTGAGTTTCTACTTTCAGACGCAGCAGGAACTTCTGGGTTTGGTCAATCCGTTCGCGAGATATGGGAGTTTGAAGCCAAGAAATGGTTGAGAAGGCAAAAAATTTTTCGCAATGCTGCTGCTCCAAACGCTTAATCAGAATGGCCTAGGGAAAAAATACATATACCGTTGTAATCGGGCGAGATTCTACTTTCAGACGCAACAGGAATTTATGGGTTAGGTCAATCCGTTCGCGAGATATGGGAGTTTGAAGCCAAGAAATGGTTGAGAAGGCAAACAATTTTTCGCTATTCTGCTGCTTCAAACGCTTGACCAGAATGGCCTAGGGAAAAAATACACATACCGTTGTAATCGGGCGAGTTTCTACTTTCAGATGCAACAGGAATTTTTGGGTTAGGTCAATCCGTTCGCGAGATATGGGAGTTTGAAGCCAAGAAATGGTTGAGAAGGCAAAAAATTTTTCGCAATGCTGCTGCTCCAAACGCTTAATCAGAATGGCCTAGGGAAAAAATACATATACCGTTGTAATCGGGCGAGTTTCTACTTTCAGATGCAATAGGAATTTTTGGGTTAGGTCAATCCGTTCGCGAGATATGGGAGTTTGAAGCTAAGAAATGGTTAAGCAGGCAACAAATTTTTCGCACTTCTGCTGCTCCAAACGCTTGACCAGAATGGCCTAGGGAAAAAATACACATACCGTCGTAATCGGGCGTGTTTCAACTTTCAGACCCAACAGCAATTTTTGGGTTAGGTCAATCCGTTCGCGAGATATGGGAGATTGAAGCCAAAAAATGGTTGAGAAGGCAAAAAATTTTTCGCAATTCTGCTGCTTCAAACGCTTAACCAGAATTGCCTAGGGAAAAAATACACATACCGTTGTAATCGGGCGAGTTTCTACTTTCAGATGCAACAGGAATTTTTGGGTTAGGTCAATCCGTTCGCGAGATATGGGAGTTTGAAGCCAAGAAATGGTTGAGAAGGCAAAAAATTTTTCGCAATTCTGCTGCTCCAAACGCTTAACCAGAATTGCCTAGGGAGAAAATACACATACCGCTGTAATCGGGCGAGTTTCTACTTTCAGATGCAATAGGAATTTTTGGGTTAGGTCAATCCGTTCGCGAGATATGGGAGTTTGAAGCCAAGAAATGGTTGAGAAGGCAAAACATTTTTCGCAATTCTGCTGCTCCAAACGCTTAACCAGAATGGCCTAGGGAAAAAATACACATACCGTTGTAATCGGGCGAGATCCTACTTTCAGACGCAACAGGAATTTATGGGTTAGGTCAATCCGTTCGCGAGATATGGGAGTTTGAAGCCAAGAAATGGTTGAGAAGGCAAACAATTTTTCGCTATTCTGCTGCTCCAAACGCTCAACCAGAATGGCCTAGGGAAAAAATACACATACCGTTGTAATCGGGCGAGTTTCTTCTTTCAGATGCAAGAAGAATTTTTGGGTTAGGTCAATCCGTTCGCGAGATATGGGAGTTTGAAGCTAAGAAATGGTAAAGAAGACAACAAATTTTTCGCACTTCTGCTGCTCCAAACGCTTAACCAGAATGGCCTAGGGAAAAAATACACATACCGTAGTAATCGGGCGAGTTTCTACTTTCAGACGCAACAGGAATTTTTGGGTTAGGTCAATCCGTTCGCGAGTTATGGGAGTTTGAAGCCAAGAAATGGTTGAGAATGCAAACAATTTTTCGCTATTCTGCTGCTCCAAACTCTTAACCAGAATGGGCTAGGGAGAAAATACACATACCGTTGTAATCGGGCGAGTTTCTACTTTCACACGCAACAGGAATTTTTGGGTTTGGTCTATCCGTTCGCGAGATATGGGAGTTTGAAGCCAAGAAATGGTTGAGAAGGCATACAATTTTTGGTAATTCTGCTGATCCAAACGCTTAACCAGAATGCCCTAGGGAAAAAATATACATACCGCTGTAGTCGGGCGAGTTTATACTTTCAGATGCAATAGGAATTTTTGGGTTAGGTCCATCCGTGCGCTAGATATGGCAGTTTGACGCCAAGAAATGGTTGAGAAGGCAAAAAATTTTTCGCAATTCTGCTGCTCCAAACGCTCAACCAGAATGGCCTAGGGAAAAAATACACATACCGTTGTAATCGGGCGAGTTTCTATTATCAGATGCAATACGAATTTTTGGGTTAGGTCAATCCGTTCGCGAGATATGGGAGTTTGAAGCTAAGAAATGGTTAAGAAGGCAACAAATTTTTCGCACTTCTGCTGCTCCAAACGCTTGACCAGAATGGCCTAGGGAAAAAATACACATACCGTTGTAATCGGGCGAGTTTCTTCTTTCAGATGCAACAGGAATTTTTGGGTTAGGTCAATCCGTTCGCGAGATATGGGAGTTTGAAGCCAAGAAATGGTTGAGAAGGCAAAAAATTGTTCGCTATTCTGCTGCTTCAAACGCTTAACCAGAATGGCCTAGAGAAAAAATACACATACCGTTGTAATCGGGCGAGTTTCTTCTTTCAGATGCAACAGGAATTTTTGGGTTAGGTCAATCCGTTCGCGAGATATGGGAGTTTGAAGCTAAGAAATGGTAAAGAAGACAACAAATTATTCGCACTACTGCTGCTCCAAACGCTTAACTAGAATGGCCTAGGGAAAAAATACACATACCGTTGTAATCGGGCGAGTTTCTACTTTCAGACGCAACAGGATCTCTTGGGTTAGGTCAATCCGTTCGCGTGATATGGGAGTTTGAAGCCAAGAAATGGTTGAGAAGGCAAAAAATTTTTCGCACTTCTGCTCCTCCAAACGCTTAACCAGAATGGCCTAGGGAAAAAATACACATACCTTTGTAATCGGGCGAGATTCTACTTTCAGACGCAACAGGAATTTATGGGTTAGGTCAATCCGTTCGCGATATATGGGAGTTTGAAGCCAAGAAATGGTTGAGAAGGCAAACAGTTTTTCGCTATTCTGCTACTCCAAACGCTTAACCAGAATGGCCTAGGGAAAAAATACACATACCGTTGTAATCGGGCGAGTTTCTATTATCAGATGCAATAGGAATTTTTGGGTTAGGTCAATCCGTTCGCGAGATATAGGAGTTTGAAGCTAAGAAATGGTTAAGAAGGCAACAAATTTTTCGCACTTCTGCTGCTCCAAACGCTTGACCAGAATGGCCTAGGGAAAAAATACACATACCGTCGTAATCGGGCGTGTTTCTACTTTCAGACGCAACAGGAATTTTTGGGTTAGGTCAATCCGTTCGCGAGATATGGGAGTTTGAAGCCAAGAAATGGTTGAGAAGGCAAAAAATTGTTCACTATTCTGCTGCTTCAAACGCTTGACCAGAATGGCCTAGGGAAAAAATACACATACCGTTGTAATCGGGCGAGTTTCTTCTTTCAGATGCAACAGGAATTTTTGGGTTAGGTCAATCCGTTCGCGAGATATGGGAGTTTGAAGCCAAGAAATGGTTGAGAAGGCAACAAATTGTTCGCTATTCTGCTGCTTCAAACGCTTAACCAGAATGGCCTAGAGAAAAAATACACATACCGTTGTAATCGGGCGAGTTTCTTCTTTCAAATGCAACAGGAATTTTTGGGTTAGGTCTCTCCGTTCGCGAGATATGGGAGTTTGAAGCTAAGAAATGGTAAAGAAGACAACAAATTGTTCGCACTACTGCTGCTCCAAACGCTTAACTAGAATGGCCTAGGGAAAAAATACACATACCGTTGTAATCGGGCGAGTTTCTACTTTCAGACGCAACAGGATCTTTTGGGTTAGGTCAATCCGTTCGCGAGATATGGGAGTTTGAAGCCAAGAAATGGTTGAGAAGGCAAAAAATTTTTCCCAATTCTGCTGCTCCAAACGCTTAACCAGAATTGCCTAGGGAAAAAATACACATACCGTTGTAGTCGGGCGAGTTTCTACTTTCAGATGCAATAGGAATTTTTGGGTAAGGTCAATCCGTTCGCGAGATATGGGAGTTTGAAGCTAAGAAATGGTTAAGGAGACAACAAATTTTTCGCACTTCTGCTGCTCCAAACGCTTAACCAGAATGGCCTAGGGAAAAAATACACATACCGTTGTAATCGGGCGAGATTCTACTTTCAGACGCAACAGGAATTTATGGGTTAGGTCAATCCGTTCGCGAGATATGGGAGTTTGAAGCCAAGAAATGGTTGAGAAGGCATACAATTTTTGGTAATTCTGCTGATCCAAACGCTTAACCAGAATGCCCTAGGGAAAAAATATACATACCGCTGTAGTCGGGCGAGTTTATACTTTCAGATGCAATAGGAATTTTTGGGTTAGGTCCATCCGTGCGCTAGATATGGCAGTTTGAAGCCAAGAAATGGTTGAGAAGGCAAAAAATTTTTCGCAATTCTGCTGCTCCAAACGCTTAACCAGAATTGCCTAGGGAAAAAATACGCATATCGTTGTAATCGGGCGAGTTTCTACTTTCAGATGCAATAGGAATTTTTGGGTTGGGTCAGTCCGTTCGCGAGATATGGGAGTTTGAAGCCAAGAAATGGTTGAGAAGGCAAAACATTTTTCGCCATTCTGCTGCTTCAAACGCTTGACCAGAATGGCCTAGGGAAAAAATACACATACCGTTGTAATCGGGCGAGTTTCTTCTTTCAGATGCAACAGGAATTTTTGGGTTAGGTCAATCCATTCGCGAGATATGGGAGTTTGAAGCCAAGAAATGGTTGAGAAGGCAAAAAATTGTTCGCTATTCTGCTGCTTCAAACGCTGAACCAGAATGGCATAGAGAAAAAATACGCATACCGTTGTAATCGGGCGAGTTTCTACTTTCAGATGCAATAGGAATTTTTGGGTTAGTTCAATCCGTTCGCGAGATATGGGAGTTTGAAGCCATGAAATGGTTGAGAAGGCAAAACATTTTTCGCAATTCTGCTGCTCCAAACGCTTAACCAGAATGGCCTAGGGAAAAAATACGCATATCGTTGTAATCGGGTGAGTTTCTACTTTCAGACGCAGCAGGAACTTCTGGGTTTGGTCAATCCGTTCGCGAGATATGGGAGTTTGAAGCCAAGAAATGGTTGAGAAGGCAAACAATTTTTTCGCAATGCTGCTGCTCCAAACGCTTAATCAGAATGGCCTAGGGAAAAAATACGCATATCGTTGTAATCGGGCGAGTTTCTACTTTCAGACGCAGCAGGAACTTCTGGGTTTGGTCAATCCGTTCGCGAGATATGGGAGTTTGAAGCTAAGAAATGGTTGAGAAGACAACAAATTTTTCGCACTTCTGCTGCTCCTAACGCTTAACCAGAATGGCCTAGGGAAAAAATACACATACCGTTGTAATCGGGCGAGTTTCTACTTTCAGATGCAACAGGAATTTTTGGGTTAGGTCAATCCGTTCGCGAGATATGGGAGTTTGAAGCTAAGAAATGGTTAAGGAGACAACAAATTTTTCGGACTTCTGCTGCTCCAAACGCTTAACCAGAATGGCCTAGGGAAAAAAAACACATACCGTTGTAATCAGGCGAGTTTCTACTTTCAGGTGCAGTAGGAATTTTTGGGTTAGGTCAATCCGTTCGCGAGATATGGGAGTTTGAAGCTAAGAAATGGTTAAGAAGACAACAAATTTTTCGCACTTCTGCTGCTCCAAACGCTTAACCAGAATGGGCTAGGGAAAAAATACACATACCGTTGTAATCGGGCGAGCTTCTACTTTCACACGCAACAGGAATTTTTGGGTTAGGTCTATCCGTTCGCGAGATATGGGAGTTTGAAGCCAAGAAATGGCTGCGAAGGCATACAATTTTTCGCAATTCTGCTGATCCAAACGCTTAACCAGAATGCCCTAGGGAAATAATACACATACCGCTGTAGTCATGCGAGTTTATACTTTCAGATGCAATAAGAATTTTTGGGTTAGGTCCATCCGTTCGCGAGATATGGCAGTTTGAAGCCAAGAAATGGTTGAGAAGGCAAAAAATTTTTCGCAATTCTGCTGCTCCAAACGCTTAACCAGAATGGCCTAGGGAAAAAATACACGTACCGTTGTAATTGGGCGAGTTTCTACTTTCACACGCAACAGGAATTTTTGGGTTAGGTGTATCCGTTCGCGAGATATGGGAGTTTGAAGCGAAGAAATGGTTGAGAAGGCAAAAAATTTTTCGCAATTCTGCTGCTCCACACGCTTAACCAGAATGGCCTAGGGAAAAAATACATATACCGTTGTAATCGGGCGAGTTTCTACTTTCAGATGCAACAGGAATTTTTGGGTTAGGTCAATCTGTTCGCGAGATATGGGAGTTTGAAGCCAAGAAATGGTTGAGAAGGCAAAAAATTTTTCGCAATTCTGCTGCTCCAAACGCTTAACCAGAATTGCCTAGGCAAAAAATACACATACCGATGTAATCGGGCGAGCTTCTACTTTCAGATGCAATAGGAATTTTTGGGTTAGGTCAATCCGTTCGCGAGATATGGGAGTTTGAAGCCAAAAAATGGTTGAGAAGGCAAAAAATTTTTGGCAATTCTGCTGCTTCAAACGCTTAACCAGAATTGCCTAGGGAAAAAATACACATACCGTTGTAATCGGGCGAGTTTCTACTTTCAGATGCAACAGGAATTTTTGGGTTAGGTCAATCCGTTCGCGAGATATGGGAGTTTGAAGCGAAGAAATGGTTGAGAAGCAAAAAATTTTCCGCAATTCTGCTGCTCCAAACGCTTAACCAGAATGGCCTAGGGAAAAAATACACATACCGTTGTAATCGGGCGAGTTTCTACTTTCAGATGCAGTAGGAATTTTTGGGTTAGGTCAATCCGTTCGCGAGATATGGGAGTTTGAAGCCAAGAAATGGTTGGGAAGGCAAAACATTTTTCGCCATTCTGCTGCTTCAAACGCTTGACCAGAATGGCCTAGGGAAAAAATACACATACCGTTGTAATCGGGCGAGTTTCTTCTTTCAGATGCAACAGGAATTTTTGGGTTAGGTCAATCCGTTCGCGAGATATGGGAGTTTGAAGCCAAGAAATGGTTGAGAAGGCAAAAAATTGTTCGCTATTCTGCTGCTTCAAACGCTGAACCAGAATGGAATAGAGAAAAAATACGCATACCGTTGTAATCGGGCGAGTTTCTACTTTCAGATGCAATAGGAATTTTCGGGTTAGTTCAATCCGTTCGCGAGATATGGGAGTTTGAAGCCATGAAATGGTTGAGAAGGCAAAACATTTTTCGCAATTCTGCTGCTCCAAACGCTTAACCAGAATGGCCTAGGGAAAAAATACGCATATCGTTGTAATCGGGTGAGTTTCTACTTTCAGACGCAGCAGGAACTTCTGGGTTTGGTCAATCCGTTCGCGAGATATGGGAGTTTGAAGCCAAGAAATGGTTGAGAAGGCAAACAATTTTTTCGCAATGCTGCTGCTCCAAACGCTTAATCAGAATGGCCTAGGGAAAAAATACATATACCGTTGTAATCGGGCGAGTTTCTACTTTCAGATGCAACAGGAATTTTTGGGTTAGGTCAATCCGTTCGCGAGATATGGGAGTTTGAAGCTAAGAAATGGTTAAGGAGACAACAAATTTTTCGGACTTCTGCTGCTCCAAACGCTTAACCAGAATGGCCTAGGGAAAAAAAACACATACCGTTGTAATCAGGCGAGTTTCTACTTTCAGGTGCAGTAGGAATTTTTGGGTTAGGTCAATCCGTTCGCGAGATATGGGAGTTTGAAGCTAAGAAATGGTTAAGAAGACAACAAATTTTTCGCACTTCTGCTGCTCCAAACGCTTAACCAGAATGGGCTAGGGAAAAAATACACATACCGTTGTAATCGGGCGAGCTTCTACTTTCACACGCAACAGGAATTTTTGGGTTAGGTCTATCCGTTCGCGAGATATGGGAGTTTGAAGCCAAGAAATGGTTGAGAAGGCATACAATTTTTCGCAATTCTGCTGATCCAAACGCTTAACCAGAATGCCCTAGGGAAATAATACACATACCGCTGTAGTCAAGCGAGTTTATACTTTCAGATGCAATAAGAATTTTTGGGTTAGGTCCATCCGTTCGCGAGATATGGCAGTTTGAAACCAAGAAATGGTTGAGAAGGCAAAAAATTTTTCGCAATTCTGCTGCTCCAAACGCTTAACCAGAGTGGCCTAGGGAAAAAATACACGTACCGTTGTAATCGGGCGAGTTTCTACTTTCACACGCAACAGGAATTTTTGGGTTAGGTGTATCCGTTCGCGAGATATGGGAGTTTGAAGCGAAGAAATGGTTGAGAAGGCAAAAAATTTTTCGCAATTCTGCTGCTCCACACGCTTAACCAGAATGGCCTAGGGAAAAAATACATATACCGTTGTAATCGGGCGAGTTTCTACTTTCAGATGCAACAGGAATTTTTGGGTTAGGTCAATCTGTTCGCGAGATATGGGAGTTTGAAGCCAAGAAATGGTTGAGAAGGCAAAAAATTTTTCGCAATTCTGCTGCTCCAAACGCTTAACCAGAATTGCCTAGGCAAAAAATACACATACCGATGTAATCGGGCGAGCTTCTACTTTCAGATGCAATAGGAATTTTTGGGTTAGGTCAATCCGTTCGCGAGATATGGGAGTTTGAAGCCAAAAAATGGTTGAGAAGGCAAAAAATTTTTGGCAATTCTGCTGCTTCAAACGCTTAACCAGAATTGCCTAGGGAAAAAATACACATACCGTTGTAATCGGGCGAGTTTCTACTTTCAGATGCAGTAGGAATTTTTGGGTTAGGTCAATCCGTTCGCGAGATATGGGAGTTTGAAGCCAAGAAATGGTTGGGAAGGCAAAAAATTTTTCGCAATTCTGCTGCTCCACACGCTTAACCAGAATGGCCTAGGGAAAAAATACATATACCGTTGTAATCGGGCGAGTTTCTACTTTCAGATGCAACAGGAATTTTTGGGTTAGGTCAATCTGTTCGCGAGATATGGGACTTTGAAGCCAAGAAATGGTTGAGAAGGCAAAAAAATTTTCGCAATTCTGCTGCTCCATACACTTAACCAGAATGGCCTAGGGAAAAAATACAAATACCGTTGTAATCGGGCGAGTTTCTACTTTCAGATGCAATAGGAATTTTTGGGTTAGGTCAATCCGTTCGCGAGATATGGGAGTTTGAACCCAAGAAATGGTTGAGAAGGCAAAAAATTTTTCTCAATTCTGCTGCTCCAAACGCTTAACCAGAATGGCCTAGGGAAAAAATACACATACCGTTGTAATCGGGTGAGTTTCTACTTTCAGATGCCATAGGAATTTTTGGGTTAGGTCAATCCGTTCGCGAGATATGGGAGTTTGAAGCCAAGAAATGGTTGAGAAGGCAAGAAATTTTTCGCAATTCTGCTGCTCCAAACGCTTAACCAGAATGGCGTAGGGAAAAAATACACATACCGTTGTAATCGGGCGAGTTTCTACTTTCAGATGCAACAGGAATCTTTGGGTTACGTCAATCCGTTCGCGAGATATGGGAGTTTGAAGCTAAGAAATGGTTGAGAAGACAACAAATTTTTCGCACTTCTGCTGCTCCAAACGCTTAACCAGAATGGCCTAGGGAAAAAATACACATACCGTTGTAATCGGGCGAGTTTCTACTTTCAGATACAATAGGAATTTTTGGGTTAGGTCAATCCGTTCGCGAGATATGGGAGTTTGAAGCTAAGAAATGGTTGAGAAGGCAAAAAATTTTTCGCAATTCTGCCGCGCCAAACGCTTAACCAGAATGGCCTAGGGAAAAAATACACATAACGTTGTAATCGGGCGAGTTTCTACTTTCAGATGCAATAGGAAATTTTGGGTCACGTCAATCCGTTCGCGAGATATGGGTGTTTGAAGCTAAGAAATGGTTGAGAAGACAACAAATTTTTCGCACTTCTGCTGCTCCAAACGCTTAACCAGAATGGCCTAGGGAAAAAATACACATACCGCTCTAATCGGGCGAGTTTCTACTTTCAGGTGCAATAGGAATTTTTTGGTTATGTCAATCCGTTCGCGTGATATGGGACTTTGAAGCCAAGAAATGGTTGAGAAGGCAAAACAATTTTCGCAATTCTGCTGCTCCATACACTTAACCAGAATGGCCTAGGGAAAAAATGCAAATACCGTTGTAATCGGGCGAGTTTCTACTTTCAGATGCAATAGGAATTTTTGGGTTAGGTCAATCCGTTCGCGAGATATGGGAGTTTGAAGCCAAGAAATGGTTGAGAAGGCAAAAAATTTTTCGCAATTCTGCTGCTCCAAACGCTTAACCAGAATGGCCTAGGGAAAAAATATACATACCGTTGTAATCGGGCGAGTTTCTACTTTCAGATGCAACAGGAATTTTTGGGTTAGGTCAATCCGTTCGCGAGATATGGGAGTTTGAAGCCAAGAAATGGTTGAGAAGGCAAAAAATTTTTCGCAATTCTGCTGCTCCAAGCGCTTAACCAGAATGCCCTAGGGAAAAAATACGCATATCGTTGTAATCGGGCGAGTTCCTTCTTTCAGATGCAACAGGAATTTTTGGGTTTGGTCAATCCGTTCGCGAGATATGGGACTTTGAAGCTAAGAAATGGTTGAGAAGACAACAAATTTTTCGCACTTCTGCTGCTCCAAACGCTTAACCAGAATGGCCTAGGGAAAAAATACGCATACCGTTGTAATCGGGCGAGCTTCTACTTTCAGACGCAGCAGGAATTTTTGGGTTTGGTCAATCCGTTCGCGAGATATGGGACTTTGAAACTAAGAAATGGTTGAGAAGGCAAAAAATTTTTCGCAATTCTGCTGCTCCAAACGCTTAACCTGAATGGCCTCGGGAAAAAATACACATAACGTTGTAATGGGGCGAGTTTCTACTTTCAGATGCAATAGGAATTTTTGGGTTAGGTCAATCCTTTCGCGAGATATGGGAATTTGAAGCTAAGAAATGGTTGAGAAGACAATAAATTTTTCGCACATCTGCTGCTCCAATCGCTTAACCAGAATGGCCTAAGGGAAAAATACACGTACCGTTGTAATCGGGCGAGTTTCTACTTTCAGATGCAATAGGAATTTTTGGGTTATGTCAATCCATTCGCGAGATATGAGAGTTTGAAGACAAGAAATGGTTGAGAAGGCAAAAAATTTTTCGCAATTCTGCCGCGCCAAACGCTTAACCAGAATGGCCTAGGGAAAAAATACACATACCGTTGTAATCGGGCGAGTTTCTACTTTCAGACGCAGCAGGAATTTTTGGGTTTGGTCAATCCGTTCGCGAGATATGGGACTTTGAAGCTAAGAAATGGTTGAGTAGGCAAAAAATTTTTCGCAATTCTGCTGCTCCAAACGCTTAACCAGAATGGCCTCGGGAAAAAATACACATACCGTTGTAATGGGGCGAGTTTCTACTTTCAGATGCAATAGGAATTTTTGGGTTAGGTCAATCCGTTCACGTGATATGGGAGTTTGAAGCCAAGAAATGGTTGAGACGGCAAAAAATTTTTCGCAATTCTGCTGCTCCAAGCGCTTAACCAGAATGCCCTAAGGAAAAAATACGCATATCGTTGTAATCGGGCGAGTTCCTACTTTCAGACGCAGCAGGAAATTCTGGGTTTGGTCAATCCGTTCGCGAGATATGGGAGTTTGAAGCTAAGAAATGGTTGAGAAGACAACAAATTCTTCGCACTTCTGCTGCTCCAAACGCTTAACCACAATGGCCTAGGGAAAAAATACACATAGCGTTGTAATCGGGCGAGTTTCTACTTTCAGACGCAACAGGAATTTTTGGGTTAGGTCAATCCGTTCGCGAGATATGGGAGTATGAAGCCAAGAAATGGTTGAGAAGGCAAAAAATTTTTCGCAATTCTGCTGCTCCAAAAGCTTAACCAGAATGGCCTAGGGAAAAAATACACATACCGTTGTAATCGGGCGAGTTTCTACTTTCAGATGCAACAGGAATTTTTGGGTTAGGTCAATCCGTTCGCGAGATATGGGAGTTTGAAGCCAAGAAATGGTTGAGAAGGCAAAAAATTTTTCGCAATTCTGCTGCTCCAAGCGCTTAACCAGAATGCCCTAGGGAAAAAATACGCATATCGTTGTAATCGGGCGAGTTCCTTCTTTCAGACGCAGCAGGAACTTCTGGGTTTGGTCAATCCGTTCGCGAGATATGGGACTTTGAAGCTAAGAAATGGTTGAGAAGGCAAAAAATTTTTCGCAATTCTGCTGCTCCAAACGCTTAACCGGAATGGCGTCGGGAAAAAATACACATAACGTTGTAATGGGGCGAGTTTCTACTTTCAGATGCAATAGGAATTTTTGGGTTAGGTCAATCCGTTCGCGAGATATGGGAGTTTGAAGCTAAGAAATGGTTGAGAAGACAACAAATTTTTCGCAATTCTGCTGCTCCAAACGCTTAACCAGAATGGACTAGGGGAAAAAAAAACATACCGTTGTAATCGGGCGAGTTTCTACTTTCACACGCAACAGGAATTTTTGGGTTAGGTCTATCCGTTGACGAGATATGGGAGTTTGAAGCCAAGAAATGGTTGAGAAGGCATACAATTTTTCGCAATTCTGCTGATCCAAACGCTTAACCAGAATGCTCTAGGGGAAAAATACACATACCGCTGTAGTCGGGCGAGTTTCAACTTTCAGATGCAATAGGAATTTTTGGGTTAGGTCAATCCGTTCGCGAGATATGGGAGTTTGAAGACAAGAAATGGTTGAGAAGGCAAAAAACTTTTCGCAATTCTGCTGCTCCAAACGCTTAACCAGAATGGCCAAGGAAAAAATACACATAACGTTGTAATCGGGCGAGTTTCTACTTTCAGATGCAATAGGAAATTTTGGGTCACGTCAATCCGTTCGCGAGATATGGGAGTTTGAAGCTAAGAAATGGTTGAGAAGACAACAAATTTTTCGCACTTCTGCTGCTCCAAACGCTTAACCAGAATGGCCTAGGGAAAAAATACACATACCGCTCTAATCGGGCGAGTTTCTACTTTCAGGTGCAATAGGAATTTTTGGGTTATGTCAATCCGTTCGCGATATGGGACTTTGAAGCCAAGAAATGGTTGAGAAGGCAAAAAAATTTTCGCAATTCTGCTGCTCCATACACTTAACCAGAATGGCCTAGGGAAAAAATACAAATACCGTTGTAATCGGGCGAGTTTCTACTTTCAGATGCAATAGGAATTTTTGGGTTAGGTCAATCCGTTCGCGAGATATGGGAGTTTGAAGCTAAGAAATGGTTGAGAAGACAACAAATTTTTCGCAATTCTGCTGCTCCAAACGCTTAACCAGAATGGACTAGGGGAAAAAAAAACATACCGTTGTAATCGGGCGAGTTTCTACTTTCACACGCAACAGGAATTTTTGGGTTAGGTCTATCCGTTGACGAGATATGGGAGTTTGAAGCCAAGAAATGGTTGAGAAGGCATACAATTTTTCGCAATTCTGCTGATCCAAACGCTTAACCAGAATGCTCTAGGGGAAAAATACACATACCGCTGTAGTCGGGCGAGTTTCAACTTTCAGATGCAATAGGAATTTTTGGGTTAGGTCAATCCGTTCGCGAGATATGGGAGTTTGAAGACAAGAAATGGTTGAGAAGGCAAAAAACTTTTCGCAATTCTGCTGCTCCAAACGCTTAACCAGAATGGCCAAGGATAAAATACACATAACGTTGTAATCGGGCGAGTTTCTACTTTCAGATGCAATAGGAAATTTTGGGTCACGTCAATCCGTTCGCGAGATATGGGAGTTTGAAGCTAAGAAATGGTTGAGAAGGCAAAAAATTTTTCGCAATTCTGCCGCGACAAACGCTTAACCAGAATGGCCTAGGGAAAAAATACACATAACGTTGTAATCGGGCGAGTTTCTACTTTCAGACGCAGCAGGAACTTCTGGGTTTGGTCAATCCGTTCGCGAGATATGGGAGTTTGAAGCTAAGAAATGGTTGAGAAGACAACAAATTTTTCGCACTTCTGCTGCTCCAAACGCTTAACCAGAATGGCCTAGGGAAAAAATACACATAACGCTGTAATCGGGCGAGTTTCTACTTTCAGATGCAGTAGGAAATTTTGGGTCACGTCAATCCGTTCGCGAGATATGGGAGTTTGAAGCTAAGAGATGGTTGAGAAGACAACAAATTTTTCGCACTTCCGCTGCTCCAAACGCTTAACCAGAATGGCCTAGGGAAAAAATACACATACCGCTCTAATCGGGCGAGTTTCTACTTTCAGGTGCAATAGGAATTTTTGGGTTATGTCGATCCGTTCGCGAGATATGGGACTTTGAAGCCAACAAATGGTTGAGAAGGCAAAAAAATTTTCGCAATTCTGCTGCTCCATACACTTAACCAGAATGGCCCAGGGAAAAAATACACATACCGTTGTAATCGGGTGAGTTTCTACTTTCAGATGCCATAGGAATTTTTGGGTTAGGTCAATCCGTTCGCGAGATATGGGAGTTTGAAGCCAAGAAATGGTTGAGAAGGCAAGAAATTTTTCGCAATTCTGCTGCTCCAAACGCTTAACCAGAATGGCGTAGGGAAAAAATACACATACCGTTGTAATCGGGCGAGTTTCTACTTTCAGATGCAACAGGAATCTTTGGGTTACGTCAATCCGTTCGCGAGATATGGGAGTTTGAAGCTAAGAAATGGTTGAGAGGGCAAAAAATTTTTCGCAATTCTGCCGCGCCAAACGCTTAACCAGAATGGCCTAGGGAAAAAATACACATACCGTTGTAATCGGGCGAGTTTCTACTTTCAGACGCAGCAGGAATTTTTGGGTTTGGTCAATCCGTTCGCGAGATATGGGACTTTGAAGCTAAGAAATGGTTGAGAAGGCAAAAAATTTGTCGCAATTCTGCTGCTCCAAACGCTTAACCAGAATGGCCTCGGGAAAAAATACACATACCGTTGTAATGGGGCGAGTTTCTACTTTCAGATGCAATAGGAATTTTTGGGTTAGGTCAATCCGTTCGCGAGATATGGGAGTTTGAAGCTAAGAAATGGTTGAGAAGACAACAAATTCTTCGCACTTCTGCTGCTCCAAACGCTTAACCACAATGGCCTAGGGAAAAAATACACATAGCGTTGTAATCGGGCGAGTTTCTACTTTCAGATGCAACAGGAATCTTTGGGTTACGTCAATCCGTTCGCGAGATATGGGAGTTTGAAGCTAAGAAATGGTTGAGAAGACAACAAATTTTTCGCACTTCTGCTGCTCCAAACGCTTAACCAGAATGGCCTAGGGAAAAAATACACATACCGTTGTAATCGGGCGAGTTTCTACTTTCAGATACAATAGGAATTTTTGGGTTAGGTCAGTCCGTTCGCGAGATATGGGAGTTTGAAGCTAAGAAATGGTTGAGAAGGCAAAAAATTTTTCGCAATTCTGCCGCGCCAAACGCTTAACCAGAATGGCCTAGGGAAAAAATACACATACCGTTGTAATCGGGCGAGTTTCTACTTTCAGACGCAGCAGGAACTTCTGGGTTTGGTCAATCCGTTCGCGAGATATAGGAGTTTGAAGCTAAGAAATGGTTGAGAAGACAACAAATTTTTCGCACTTCTGCTGCTCCAAAAGCTTAACCAGAATGGCCTAGGGAGAAAATACACATACCGTTGTAATCGGGCGAGTTTCTACTTTCAGATGCAACAGGAATTTTTGGGTTAGGTCAATCCGTTCGCGAGATATGGGAGTTTGAAGCCAAGAAATGGTTGAGAAGGCAAAAAATTTTTCGCAATTCTGCTGCTCCAAGCGCTTAACCAGAATGCCCTAGGGAAAAAATACGCATATCGTTGTAATCGGGCGAGTTCCTTCTTTCAGACGCAGCAGGAACTTCTGGGTTTGGTCAATCCGTTCGCGAGATATGGGAGTTTGAAGCTAAGAAATGGTTGAGAAGACAACAAATTCTTCGCACTTCTGCTGCTCCAAACGCTTAACCAGAATGGCCTAGGGAAAAAATACACATAGCGTTGTAATCGGGCGAGTTTCTACTTTCAGACGCAACAGGAATTTTTGGGTTAGGTCAATCCGTTCGCGAGATATGGGAGTTTGAAGCCAAGAAATGGTTGAGAAGGCAAAAAATTTTTCGCAATTCTGCTGCTCCAAACGCTTAACCAGAATGGCCTAGGGAAAAAATACGCATACCGTTGTAATCGGGCGTGTTTCTACTTTCAGACGCAGCAGGAATTTTTGGGTTCGGTCAATCCGTTCGCGAGATATGGGACTTTGAAGCTAAGAAATGGTTGAGAAGACAACAAATTTTTCGCACTTCTGCTGCTCCAAACGATTAACCAGAATGGCCTAGGGAAAAAATACGTATACCGTTGTAATCGGGCGAGCTTCTACTTTCAGACGCAGCAGGAATTTTTGGGTTTGGTCTATCCGTTCGCGAGATATGGGACTTTGAAGCTAAGAAATGGTTGAGAAGGCAAAAAATTTTTCGCAATTCTGCTGCTCCAAACGCTTAACCGGAATGGCGTCGGGAAAAAATACACATAACGTTGTAATGGGGCGAGTTTCTACTTTCAGATGCAATAGGAATTTTTGGGTTAGGTCAATCCGTTCGCGAGATATGGGAGTTTGAAGCTAAGAAATGGTTGAGAAGACAACAAATTTTTCGCAATTCTGCTGCTCCAAACGCTTAACCAGAATGGACTAGGGGAAAAAAAAACATACCGTTGTAATCGGGCGAGTTTCTACTTTCACACGCAACAGGAATTTTTGGGTTAGGTCTATCCGTTGACGAGATATGGGAGTTTGAAGCCAAGAAATGGTTGAGAAGGCATACAATTTTTCGCAATTCTGCTGATCCAAACGCTTAACCAGAATGCTCTAGGGGAAAAATACACATACCGCTGTAGTCGGGCGAGTTTCAACTTTCAGATGCAATAGGAATTTTTGGGTTAGGTCAATCCGTTCGCGAGATATGGGAGTTTGAAGACAAGAAATGGTTGAGAAGGCAAAAAACTTTTCGCAATTCTGCTGCTCCAAACGCTTAACCAGAATGGCCAAGGAAAAAATACACATAACGTTGTAATCGGGCGAGTTTCTACTTTCAGATGCAATAGGAAATTTTGGGTCACGTCAAACCGTTCGCGAGATATGGGAGTTTGAAGCTAAGAAATGGTTGAGAAGACAACAAATTTTTCGCACTTCTGCTGCTCCAAACGCTTAACCAGAATGGCCTAGGGAAAAAATACACATACCGCTCTAATCGGGCGAGTTTCTACTTTCAGGTGCAATAGGAATTTTTGGGTTATGTCAATCCGTTCGCGATATGGGACTTTGAAGCCAAGAAATGGTTGAGAAGGCAAAAAAATTTTCGCAATTCTGCTGCTCCATACACTTAACCAGAATGGCCTAGGGAAAAAATACAAATACCGTTGTAATCGGGCGAGTTTCTACTTTCAGATGCAATAGGAATTTTTGGGTTAGGTCAATCCGTTCGCGAGATATGGGAGTTTGAAGCCAAGAAATGGTTGAGAAGGCAAAAAATTTTTCGCAATTCTGCTGCTCCAAACGCTTAACCAGAATGGCCTAGGGAAGAAATACACATACCGTTGTAATCGGGTGAGTTTCTACTTTCAGATGCCATAGGAATTTTTGGGTTAGGTCAATCCGTTCGCGAGATATGGGAGTTTGAAGCCAAGAAATGGTTGAGAAGGCAAGAAATTTTTCGCAATTCTGCTGCTCCAAACGCTTAACCAGATTGGCCTAGGGAAAAAATACGCATACAGTTGTAATCGGGCGTGTTTCTACTTTCAGACGCAGCACGAACTTCTGGGTTTGGTCAATCCGGTCGCGAGATATGGGAGTTTGAAGCTAAGAAATGGTTGAGAAGACAACAAATTCTTCGCACTTCTGCTGCTCCAAACGCTTAACCAGAATGGCCTAGGGAAAAAATACACATAGCGTTGTAATCGGGCGAGTTTCTACTTTCAGACGCAACAGGAATTTTTCGGTTAGGTCAATCGGTTCGCGAGATATGGGAGTTTGAATCTAAGAAATGGTTGAGAAGACAACAAATTTTTCGCACTTCTGCTGCTCCAAACGCTTAGCCAGAATGGCCTCGGGAAAAAATACACATACCGTTGTAATGGGGCGAGTTTCTACTTTCAGATGCAACAGGAATTTTTGGGTTAGGTCAATCCGTTCGCGAGATATGGGAGTTTGAAGCCAAGAAATGGTTGAGAAGGCAAAAAATTTTTCGCACTTCTGCTCCTCCAAACACTTAACCAGAATGGCCTAGGGAAAAAATACGCATACCGTTGTAATCGGGCGTGTTTCTACCTTCAGAGGCAGCAGGAATTTTTGGGTTCGGTCAATCCGTTCGCGAGATATGGGACTTTGAAGCTAAGAAATGGTTGAGAAGACAACAAATTTTTCGCACTTCTGCTGCTCCAAACGCTTAACCAGAATGGCCTAGGGAAAAAATACGCATACCGTTGTAATCGGGCGAGCTTCTACTTTCAGACGCAGCAGGAATTTTTGGGTTTGGTCAATCCGTTCGCGAGATATGGGACTTTGAAACTAAGAAATGGTTGAGAAGGCAAAAAATTTTTCGCAATTCTGCTGCTCCAAACGCTTAACCTGAATGGCCTCGGGAAAAAATACACATAACGTTGTAATGGGGCGAGTTTCTACTTTCAGATGCAATAGGAATTTTTGGGTTAGGTCAATCCGTTCGCGAGATATGGGAATTTGAAGCTAAGAAATGGTTGAGAAGACAATAAATTTTTCGCACATCTGCTGCTCCAATCGCTTAACCAGAATGGCCTAAGGGAAAAATACACGTACCGTTCTAATCGGGCGAGTTTCTACTTTCAGATGCAATAGGAATTTTTGGGTTATGTCAATCCATTCGCGAGATATGAGAGTTTGAAGACAAGAAATGGTTGAGAAGGCAAAACATTTTTCGAAATTCTGCTGCCCCAAACGCTTAACCAGAATGGCCTAGGGAAAAAATACGCATATCGTTATAATCGGGCGAGTTTCTACTTTCAGACGCAGCAGGAATTTTTGGGTTTGGTCAATCCGTTCGCGAGATATGGGAGTTTGAAGCTAAGAAATGGTTGAGAAGACAACAAATTTTTCGCAATTCTGCTGCTCCAAACGCTTAACCAGAATGGACTAGGGAAAAAATACACATACCGTTGTAATCGGGCGAGTTTCTACTTTCACACGCAACAGGAATTTTTGGGTTAGGTCTATCCGTTCGCGAGATATGGGAGTTTGAAGCCAAGAAATGGTTGAGAAGGCATACAATTTTTCGCAATTCTGCTGATCCAAACGCTTAACCAGAATGCCCTAGGGAAAAAATACACATACCAATGTAGTCGGGCGAGTTTCAACTTTCAGATGCAATAGGAATTTTTGGGTTAGGTCAATCCGTTCGCGAGATATGGGAGTTTGAAGACAAGAAATGGTTGAGGAGGCAAAAAACTTTTCGCAATTCTGCTGCTCCAAACGCTTAACCAGAATGGCCTAGGGAAAAAATACACATACCGTTGTAATCGGGCGAGTTTCTACTTGCAGATACAATAGGAATTTTTGGGTTAGGTCAATCCGTTCGCGAGATATGGGAGTTTGAGGCTAAGAAATGGTTGAGAAGGCAAAAAAATTTTCGCAATTCTGCCGCGACAAACGCTTAACCAGAATGGCCTAGGGAAAAAATACACATACCGTTGTAATCGGGCGAGTTTCTACTTTCAGACGCAGCAGGAACTTCTAGGTTTGGTCAATCCGTTCGCGAGATATGGGAGTTTGAAGCTAAGAAATGGTTGAGAAGACAAAAAATTTTTCGCACTTCTGCTGCTCCAAACACTTAACCAGAATGGCCTAGGGAAAAAATACGCATACCGTTGTAATCGGGCGTGTTTCTACTTTCAGAGGCAGCAGGAATTTTTTGGTTCGGTCAATCCGTTCGCGAGATATGGGACTTTGAAACTAAGAAATGGTTGAGAAGACAACAAATTTTTCGCACTTCTGCTGCTCCAAACGCTTAACCAAAATGGCCTAGGGAAAAAATACGCATACCGTTGTAATCGGGCGAGCTTCTACTTTCAGACGCAGCAGGAATTTTTGGGTTTGGTCAATCCGTTCGCGAGATATGGGACTTTGAAACTAAGAAATGGTTGAGAAGGCAAAAAATTTTTCGCAATTCTGCTGCTCCAAACGCTTAACCTGAATGGCCTCGGGAAAAAATACACATAACGTTGTAATGGGGCGAGTTTCTACTTTCAGATGCAATAGGAATTTTTGGGTTAGGTCAATCCGTTCGCGAGATATGGGAATTTGAAGCTAAGAAATGGTTGAGAAGACAATAAATTTTTCGCACATCTGCTGCTCCAATCGCTTAACCAGAATGGCCTAAGGGAAAAATACACGTACCGTTGTAATCGGGCGAGTTTCTACTTTCAGATGCAATAGGAATTTTTGGGTTGTATCAATCCATTCGCGAGATATGAGAGTTTGAAGACAAGAAATGGTTGAGAAGGCAAAACATTTTTCGAAATTCTGCTGCCCCAAACGCTTAACCGGAATGGCCTAGGGAAAAAATACGCATATCGTTATAATCGGGCGAGTTTCTACTTTCAGACGCAGCAGGAATTTTTGGGTTTGGTCAGTCCGTTCGCGAGATATCGGAGTTTGAAGCTAAGAAATGGTTGAGAAGACAACAAATTTTTCGCAATTCTGCTGCTCCAAACGCTTAACCAGAATGGACTAGGGAAAAAATACACATACCAATGTAGTCGGGCGAGTTTCAACTTTCAGATGCAATAGGAATTTTTGGGTTAGGTCAATCCGTTCGCGAGATATGGGAGTTTGAAGACAAGAAATGGTTGAGAAGGCAAAAAACTTTTCGCAATTCTGCCGCGACAAACGCTTAACCAGAATGGCCTAGGGAAAAAATACACATACCGTTGTAATCGGGCGAGTTTCTACTTTCAGACGCAGCAGGAACTTCTGGGTTTGGTCAATCCGTTCGCGAGATATGGGAGTTTGAAGCTAAGAAATGGTTGAGAAGACAACAAATTTTTCGCACTTCTGCTGCTCCAAACGCTTAACCAGAATGGCCTAAGGAAAAAACACACATAACGCTGTAATCGGGCGAGTTTCTACTTTCAGATGCAGTAGGAAATTTTGGGTCACGTCAATCCGTTCGCGAGATATGGGAGTTTGAAGCTAAGAGATGGTTGAGAAGACAACAAATTTTTCGCACTTCTGCTGCTCCAAACGCTTAACCAGAATGGCCTAGGGAAAAAATACACATACCGTTGTAATCGGGCGAGATTCTACTTTCAGATACAATAGGAATTTTTGGGTTAGGTCAATCCGTTCGCGAGATATGGGAGTTTGAAGCTAAGAAATGGTTGAGAAGGCAAAAAATTTTTCGCAATTCTGCCGCGCCAAACGCTTAACCAGAATGGCCTAGGGAAAAAATACACATACCGTTGTAATCGGGCGAGTTTCTACTTTCAGACGCAGCAGGAACTTCTGGGTTTGGTCAATCCGTTCGCGAGATATGGGAGTTTGAAGCTAAGAAATGGTTGAGAAGACAACAAATTTTTCCCACTTCTGCTGCTCCAAACGCTTAACCAGAATGGCCTAGGGAAAAAATACACATAACGCTGTAATCGGGCGAGTTTCTACTTTCAGATGCAATAGGAAATTTTGGGTCACGTCAATCCGTTCGCGAGATATGGGAGTTTGAAGCTAAGAGATGGTTGAGAAGACAACAAATTTTTCGCACTTCTGCTGCTCCAAACGCTTAACCAGAATGGCCTAGGGAAAAAATACACATACCGTTGTAATCGGGCGAGTTTCTACTTTCAGACGCAATAGGAATTTTTGGGTTAGGTCAATCCGTTCGCGAGATATGGGAGTTTGAAGCTAAGAAATGGTTGAGAAGGCAAAAAATTTTTCGCAATTCTGCTGCTCCAAACGCTTAACCAGAATGGCCTCGGGAAAAAATACACATACCGTTGTAATGGGGCGAGTTTCTACTTTCAGATGCAATAGGAATTTTTGGGTTAGGTCAATCCGTTCGCGAGATATGGGAGTTTGAAGCTAAGAAATGGTTGAGAAGGCAAAAAATTTTTCGCAATTCTGCCGCGCCAAACGCTTAACCAGAATGGCCTAGGGAAAAAATACACATACCGTTGTAATCGGGCGAGTTTCTACTTTCAGACGCAGCAGGAACTTCTGGGTTTGGTCAATCCGTTCGCGAGATATGGGAGTTTGAAGCCAAGAAATGGTTGAGAAGACAACAAATTTTTCGCACTTCTGCTGCTCCAAACGCTTAACCAGAATGGCCTAGGGAAAAAATACACATAACGCTGTAATCGGGCGAGTTTCTACTTTCAGATGCAATAGGAAATTTTGGGTCACGTCAATCCGTTCGCGAGATATGGGAGTTTGAAGCTAAGAGATGGTTGAGAAGACAACAAATTTTTCGCACTTCTGCTGCTCCAAACGCTTAACCAGAATGGCCTAGGGAAAAAATACACATACCGTTGTAATCGGGCGAGTTTCTACTTTCAGACGCAATAGGAATTTTTGGGTTAGGTCAATCCGTTCGCGAGATATGGGAGTTTGAAGCTAAGAAATGGTTGAGAAGGCAAAAAATTTTTCGCAATTCTGCCGCGCCAAACGCTTAACCAGAATGGCCTAGGGAAAAAATACACATACCGTTGTAATCGGGCGAGTTTCTACTTTCAGACGCAGCAGGAATTTTTGGGTTTGGTCAATCCGTTCGCGAGATATGGGACTTTGAAGCTAAGAAATGGTTGAGAAGACAACAAATTCTTCGCACTTCTGCTGCTCCAAACGCTTAACCACAATGGCCTAGGGAAAAAATACACATAGCGTTGTAATCGGGCGAGTTTCTACTTTCAGACGCAACAGGAATTTTTGGGTTAGGTCAATCCGTTCGCGAGATATGGGAGTTTGAAGCCAAGAAATGGTTGAGAAGGCAAAAAATTTTTCGCAATTCTGCTGCTCCAAAAGCTTAACCAGAATGGCCTAGGGAAAAAATACACATACCGTTGTAATCGGGCGAGTTTCTACTTTCAGATGCAACAGGAATTTTTGGGTTAGGTCAATCCGTTCGCGAGATATGGGAGTTTGAAGCTAAGAAATGGTTGAGAAGACAACAAATTCTTCGCACTTCTGCTGCTCCAAACGCTTAACCAGAATGGCCTAGGGAAAAAATACACATAGCGTTGTAATCGGGCGAGTTTCTACTTTCAGACGCAACAGGAATTTTTGGGTTAGGTCAATCCGTTCGCGAGATATGGGAGTTTGAAGCCAAGAAATGGTTGAGAAGGCAAAAAATTTTTCGCAATTCTGCTGCTCCAAACGCTTAACCAGAATGGCCTAGGGAAAAAATACGCATACCGTTGTAATCGGGCGAGTTTCTACTTTCAGACGCAGCAGGAATTTTTGGGTTCGGTCAATCCGTTCGCGAGATATGGGACTTTGAAGCTAAGAAATGGTTGAGAAGACAACAAATTTTTCGCACTTCTGCTGCTCCAAACGCTTAACCAGAATGGCCTAGGGAAAAAATACGTATACCGTTGTAATCGGGCGAGCTTCTACTTTCAGACGCAGCAGGAATTTTTGGGTTTGGTCTATCCGTTCGCGAGATATGGGACTTTGAAGCTAAGAAATGGTTGAGAAGGCAAAAAATTTTTCGCAATTCTGCTGCTCCAAACGCTTAACCGGAATGGCGTCGGGAAAAAATACACATAACGTTGTAATGGGGCGAGTTTCTACTTTCAGATGCAATAGGAATTTTTGGGTTAGGTCAATCCGTTCGCGAGATATGGGAGTTTGAAGCTAAGAAATGGTTGAGAAGGCATACAATTTTTCGCAATTCTGCTGATCCAAACGCTTAACCAGAATGCCCTAGGGAAAAAATACACATACCAATGTAGTCGGGCGAGTTTCAACTTTCAGATGCAATAGGAATTTTTGGGTTATGTCAATCCATTCGCGAGATATGAGAGTTTGAAGCCAAGAAATGGTTGAGAAGGCAAAAAATTTTTCGCAATTCTGCTGCTCCAAACGCTTAACCAGAATGGACTAGGGGAAAAAAAAACATACCGTTGTAATCGGGCGAGTTTCAACTTTCAGATGCAATAGGAATTTTTGGGTTAGGTCAATCCGTTCGCGAGATATGGGAGTTTGAAGCCAAGAAATGGTTGAGAAGGCATACAATTTTTCGCAATTCTGCTGATCCAAACGCTTAACCAGAATGCCCTAGGGAAAAAATACACATACCAATGTAGTCGGGCGAGTTTCAACTTTCAGATGCAATAGGAATTTTTGGGTTATGTCAATCCATTCGCGAGATATGAGAGTTCGAAGACAAGAAATGGTTGAGAAGGCAAAACATTTTTCGAAATTCTGCTGCCCCAAACGCTTAACCGGAATGGCCTAGGGAAAAAATACGCATATCGTTATAATCGGGCGAGTTTCTACTTTCAGACGCAGCAGGAATTTTTGGGTTTAGTCAATCCGTTCGCGAGATATCGGAGTTTGAAGCTAAGAAATGGTTGAGAAGACAACAAATTTTTCGCAATTCTGCTGCTCCAAACGCTTAACCAGAATGGACTAGGGAAAAAATACACATACCGTTGTAATCGGGCGAGTTTCTACTATCACACGCAACAGGAATTTTTGGGTTAGGTCTATCCGTTCGCGAGATATGGGAGTTTGAAGCCAAGAAATGGTTGAGAAGGCATACAATTTTTCGCAATTCTGCTGATCCAAACGCTTAACCAGAATGCCCTAGGGAAAAAATACACATACCAATGTGGTCGGGCGAGTTTCAACTTTCAGATGCAATAGGAATTTTTGGGTTAGGTCAATCCGTTCGCGAGATATGGGAGTTTGAAGACAAGAAATGGTTGAGAAGGCAAAAAACTTTTCGCAATTCTGCTGCTCCAAACGCTTAACCAGAATGGCCTAGGGAAAAAATACACATACCGTTGTAATCGGGCGAGTTTCTACTTGCAGATACAATAGGAATTTTTGGGTTAGGTCAATCCGTTCGCGAGATATGGGAGTTTGAAGCTAAGAAATGGTTGAGAAGGCAAAAAATTTTTCGCAATTCTGCCGCGACAAACGCTTAACCAGAATGGCCTAGGGAAAAAATACACATACCGTTGTAATCGGGCGAGTTTCTACTTTCAGACGCAGCAGGAACTTCTGGGTTTGGTCAATCCGTTCGCGAGATATGGGAGTTTGAAGCTAAGAAATGGTTGAGAAGACAACAAATTTTTCGCACTTCTGCTGCTCCAAACGCTTAACCAGAATGGCCTAGGGAAAAAATACACATAACGCTGTAATCGGGCGAGTTTCTACTTTCAGATGCAGTAGGAAATTTTGGGTCACGTCAATCCGTTCGCGAGATATGGGAGTTTGAAGCTAAGAGATGGTTGAGAAGACAACAAATTTTTCGCACTTCTGCTGCTCCAAACGCTTCACCAGAATGGCCTAGGGAAAAAATACACATACCGCTCTAATCGGGCGAGTTTCTACTTTCAGGTGCAATAGGAATTTTTGGGTTATGTCAATCCGTTCGCGAGATATGGGACTTTGAAGCCAACAAATGGTTGAGAAGGCAAAAAAATTTTCGCAATTCTGCTGCTCCATACACTTAACCAGAATGGCCTAGGGAAAAAATACACATACCGTTGTAATCGGGTGAGTTTCTACTTTCAGATGCCATAGGAATTTTTGGGTTAGGTCAATCCGTTCGCGAGATATGGGAGTTTGAAGCCAAGAAATGGTTGAGAAGGCAAGAAATTTTTCGCAATTCTGCTGCTCCAAACGCTTAACCAGAATGGCGTAGGGAAAAAATACACATACCGTTGTAATCGGGCGAGTTTCTACTTTCAGATGCAACAGGAATCTTTGGGTTACGTCAATCCGTTCGCGAGATATGGGAGTTTGAAGCTAAGAAATGGTTGAGAAGACAACAAATTTTTCGCACTTCTGCTGCTCCAAACGCTTAACCAGAATGGCCTAGGGAAAAAATACACATACCGTTGTAATCGGGCGAGTTTCTACTTTCAGATACAATAGGAATTTTTGGGTTAGGTCAATCCGTTCGCGAGATATGGGAGTTTGAAGCTAAGAAATGGTTGAGAAGGCAAAAAATTTTTCGCAATTCTGCCGCGCCAAACGCTTAACCAGAATGGCCTAGGGAAAAAATACACATACCGTTGTAATCGGGCGAGTTTCTACTTTCAGACGCAGCAGGAACTCTTGGGTTTGGTCAATCCGTTCGCGAGATATGGGAGTTTGAAGCCAAGAAATGGTTGAGAAGACAACAAATTTTTCGCACTTCTGCTGCTCCAAACGCTTAACCAGAATGGCCTAGGGAAAAAATACACATAACGCTGTAATCGGGCGAGTTTCTACTTTCAGATGCAATAGGAAATTTTGGGTCACGTCAATCCGTTCGCGAGATATGGGAGTTTGAAGCTAAGAGATGGTTGAGAAGACAACAAATTTTTCGCACTTCTGCTGCTCCAAAAGCTTAACCAGAATGGCCTAGGGAAAAAATACACATACCGTTGTAATCGGGCGAGTTTCTACTTTCAGACGCAGCAGGAATTTTTGGGTTTGGTCAATCCGTTCGCGAGATATGGGACTTTGAAGCTAAGAAATGGTTGAGAAGACAACAAATTCTTCGCACTTCTGCTGCTCCAAACGCTTAACCACAATGGCCTAGGGAAAAAATACACATAGCGTTGTAATCGGGCGAGTTTCTACTTTCAGACGCAACAGGAATTTTTGGGTTAGGTCAATCCGTTCGCGAGATATGGGAGTTTGAAGCCAAGAAATGGTTGAGAAGGCAAAAAATTTTTCGCAATTCTGCTGCTCCAAAAGCTTAACCAGAATGGCCTAGGGAAAAAATACACATACCGTTGTAATCGGGCGAGTTTCTACTTTCAGATGCAACAGGAATTTTTGGGTTAGGTCAATCCGTTCGCGAGATATGGGAGTTTGAAGCTAAGAAATGGTTGAGAAGACAACAAATTCTTCGCACTTCTGCTGCTCCAAACGCTTAACCAGAATGGCCTAGGGAAAAAATACACATAGCGTTGTAATCGGGCGAGTTTCTACTTTCAGACGCAACAGGAATTTTTGGGTTAGGTCAATCCGTTCGCGAGATATGGGAGTTTGAAGCCAAGAAATGGTTGAGAAGGCAAAAAATTTTTCGCAATTCTGCTGCTCCAAACGCTTAACCAGAATGGCCTAGGGAAAAAATACGCATACCGTTGTAATCGGGCGAGTTTCTACTTTCAGACGCAGCAGGAATTTTTGGGTTCGGTCAATCCGTTCGCGAGATATGGGACTTTGAAGCTAAGAAATGGTTGAGAAGACAACAAATTTTTCGCACTTCTGCTGCTCCAAACGCTTAACCAGAATGGCCTAGGGAAAAAATACGTATACCGTTGTAATCGGGCGAGCTTCTACTTTCAGACGCAGCAGGAATTTTTGGGTTTGGTCTATCCGTTCGCGAGATATGGGACTTTGAAGCTAAGAAATGGTTGAGAAGGCAAAAAATTTTTCGCAATTCTGCTGCTCCAAACGCTTAACCGGAATGGCGTCGGGAAAAAATACACATAACGTTGTAATGGGGCGAGTTTCTACTTTCAGATGCAATAGGAATTTTTGGGTTAGGTCAATCCGTTCGCGAGATATGGGAGTTTGAAGCTAAGAAATGGTTGAGAAGACAACAAATTTTTCGCAATTCTGCTGCTCCAAACGCTTAACCAGAATGGACTAGGGGAAAAAAAAACATACCGTTGTAATCGGGCGAGTTTCTACTTTCACACGCAACAGGAATTTTTGGGTTAGGTCTATCCGTTGACGAGATATGGGAGTTTGAAGCCAAGAAATGGTTGAGAAGGCATACAATTTTTCGCAATTCTGCTGATCCAAACGCTTAACCAGAATGCTCTAGGGGAAAAATACACATACCGCTGTAGTCGGGCGAGTTTCAACTTTCAGATGCAATAGGAATTTTTGGGTTAGGTCAATCCGTTCGCGAGATATGGGAGTTTGAAGACAAGAAATGGTTGAGAAGGCAAAAAACTTTTCGCAATTCTGCTGCTCCAAACGCTTAACCAGAATGGCCAAGGAAAAAATACACATACCGTTGTAATCGGGCGAGTTTCTACTTTCAGATACAATAGGAATTTTTGGGTTAGGTCAATCCGTTCGCGAGATATGGGAGTTTGAAGCTAAGAAATGGTTGAGAAGGCAAAAAATTTTTCGCAATTCTGCCGCGCCAGACGCTTAACAAGAATGGCCTAGGGAAAAAATACACATACCGTTGTAATCGGGCGAGTTTCTACTTTCAGACGCAGAAGGAACTTCTGGGTTTGGTCAATCCGTTCGCGAGATATGAGAGTTTGAAGCTAAGAAATGGTTGAGAAGACAACAAATTCTTCGCACTTCTGCTGTTCCAAACGCTTAACCAGAATAGCCTAGGGAAAAAATACACATAGCGTTGTAATCGGGCTAGTTTCTACTTTCAGACGCAACAGGAATTTTTGGGTTAGGTCAATCCGTTCGCGAGATATGGGAGTTTGAAGCTAAGAAATGGTTGAGAAGACAACAAATTTTTCGCACTTCTGCTGCTCCAAACGCTTAACCAGAATGGCCTCGGGAAAAAATACACATACCGTTGTAATGGGGCGAGTTTCTACTTTCAGATGCAACAGGAATTTTTGGGTTAGGTCAATCCGTTCGCGAGATATGGGAGTTTGAAGCCAAGAAATGGTTGAGAAGGCAAACAATTTTTCGCACTTCTGCTGCTCCAAACGCTTAACCAGAATGGCCTAGGGAAAAAATACGCATACCGTTGTAATCGGGCGAGCTTCTACTTTCAGACGCAGCAGGAATTTTTGGGTTTGGTCAATCCGTTCGCGAGATATGGGACTTTGAAACTAAGAAATGGTTGAGAAGGCAAAAAATTTTTCGCAATTCTGCTGCTCCAAACGCTTAACCTGAATGGCCTCGGGAAAAAATACACATAACGTTGTAATGGGGCGAGTTTCTACTTTCAGATGCAATAGGAATTTTTGGGTTAGGTCAATCCGTTCGCGAGATATGGGAATTTGAAGCTAAGAAATGGTTGAGAAGACAATAAATTTTTCGCACATCTGCTGCTCCAATCGCTTAACCAGAATGGCCTAAGGGAAAAATACACGTACCGTTGTAATCGGGCGAGTTTCTACTTTCAGATGCAATAGGAATTTTTGGGTTATGTCAATCCATTCGCGAGATATGAGAGTTCGAAGACAAGAAATGGTTGAGAAGGCAAAACATTTTTCGAAATTCTGCTGCCCCAAACGCTTAACCGGAATGGCCTAGGGAAAAAATACGCATATCGTTATAATCGGGCGAGTTTCTACTTTCAGACGCAGCAGGAATTTTTGGGTTTAGTCAATCCGTTCGCGAGATATCGGAGTTTGAAGCTAAGAAATGGTTGAGAAGACAACAAATTTTTCGCAATTCTGCTGCTCCAAACGCTTAACCAGAATGGACTAGGGAAAAAATACACATACCGTTGTAATCGGGCGAGTTTCTACTATCACACGCAACAGGAATTTTTGGGTTAGGTCTATCCGTTCGCGAGATATGGGAGTTTGAAGCCAAGAAATGGTTGAGAAGGCATACAATTTTTCGCAATTCTGCTGATCCAAACGCTTAACCAGAATGCCCTAGGGAAAAAATACACATACCAATGTAGTCGGGCGAGTTTCAACTTTCAGATGCAATAGGAATTTTTGGGTTAGGTCAATCCGTTCGCGAGATATGGGAGTTTGAAGACAAGAAATGGTTGAGAAGGCAAAAAACTTTTCGCAATTCTGCTGCTCCAAACGCTTAACCAGAATGGCCTAGGGAAAAAATACACATACCGTTGTAATCGGGCGAGTTTCTACTTGCAGATACAATAGGAATTTTTGGGTTAGGTCAATCCGTTCGCGAGATATGGGAGTTTGAAGCTAAGAAATGGTTGAGAAGGCAAAAAATTTTTCGCAATTCTGCCGCGACAAACGCTTAACCAGAATGGCCTAGGGAAAAAATACACATACCGTTGTAATCGGGCGAGTTTCTACTTTCAGACGCAGCAGGAACTTCTGGGTTTGGTCAATCCGTTCGCGAGATATGGGAGTTTGAAGCTAAGAAATGGTTGAGAAGACAACAAATTTTTCGCACTTCTGCTGCTCCAAACGCTTAACCAGAATGGCCTAGGGAAAAAATACACATAACGCTGTAATCGGGCGAGTTTCTACTTTCAGATGCAGTAGGAAATTTTGGGTCACGTCAATCCGTTCGCGAGATATGGGAGTTTGAAGCTAAGAGATGGTTGAGAAGACAACAAATTTTTCGCACTTCTGCTGCTCCAAACGCTTAACCAGAATGGCCTAGGGAAAAAATACACATACCGCTCTAATCGGGCGAGTTTCTACTTTCAGGTGCAATAGGAATTTTTGGGTTATGTCAATCCGTTCGCGAGATATGGGACTTTGAAGCCAACAAATGGTTGAGAAGGCAAAAAAATTTTCGCAATTCTGCTGCTCCATACACTTAACCAGAATGGCCTAGGGAAAAAATACACATACCGTTGTAATCGGGTGAGTTTCTACTTTCAGATGCCATAGGAATTTTTGGGTTAGGTCAATCCGTTCGCGAGATATGGGAGTTTGAAGCCAAGAAATGGTTGAGAAGGCAAGAAATTTTTCGCAATTCTGCTGCTCCAAACGCTTAACCAGAATGGCGTAGGGAAAAAATACACATACCGTTGTAATCGGGCGAGTTTCTACTTTCAGATGCAACAGGAATCTTTGGGTTACGTCAATCCGTTCGCGAGATATGGGAGTTTGAAGCTAAGAAATGGTTGAGAAGACAACAAATTTTTCGCACTTCTGCTGCTCCAAACGCTTAACCAGAATGGCCTAGGGAAAAAATACACATACCGTTGTAATCGGGCGAGTTTCTACTTTCAGATACAATAGGAATTTTTGGGTTAGGTCAATCCGTTCGCGAGATATGGGAGTTTGAAGCTAAGAAATGGTTGAGAAGGCAAAAAATTTTTCGCAATTCTGCCGCGCCAAACGCTTAACCAGAATGGCCTAGGGAAAAAATACACATACCGTTGTAATCGGGCGAGTTTCTACTTTCAGACGCAGCAGGAACTTCTGGGTTTGGTCAATCCGTTCGCGAGATATGGGAGTTTGAAGCTAAGAAATGGTTGAGAAGACAACAAATTTTTCGCACTTCTGCTGCTCCAAACGCTTAACCAGAATGGCCTAGGGAAAAAATACACATAACGCTGTAATCGGGCGAGTTTCTACTTTCAGATGCAATAGGAAATTTTGGGTCACGTCAATCCGTTCGCGAGATATGGGAGTTTGAAGCTAAGAGATGGTTGAGAAGACAACAAATTTTTCGCACTTCTGCTGCTCCAAACGCTTAACCAGAATGGCCTAGGGAAAAAATACACATACCGTTGTAATCGGGCGAGTTTCTACTTTCAGACGCAATAGGAATTTTTGGGTTAGGTCAATCCGTTCGCGAGATATGGGAGTTTGAAGCTAAGAAATGGTTGAGAAGGCAAAAAATTTTTCGCAATTCTGCCGCGCCAAACGCTTAACCAGAATGGCCTAGGGAAAAAATACACATACCGTTGTAATCGGGCGAGTTTCTACTTTCAGACGCAGCAGGAATTTTTGGGTTTGGTCAATCCGTTCGCGAGATATGGGACTTTGAAGCTAAGAAATGGTTGAGAAGGCAAAAAATTTTTCGCAATTCTGCTGCTCCAAACGCTTAACCAGAATGGCCTCGGGAAAAAATACACATACCGTTGTAATGGGGCGAGTTTCTACTTTCAGATGCAATAGGAATTTTTGGGTTAGGTCAATCCGTTCACGTGATATGGGAGTTTGAAGCCAAGAAATGGTTGAGACGGCAAAAAATTTTTCGCAATTCTGCTGCTCCAAGCGCTTAACCAGAATGCCCTAAGGAAAAAATACGCATATCGTTGTAATCGGGCGAGTTCCTACTTTCAGACGCAGCAGGAAATTCTGGGTTTGGTCAATCCGTTCGCGAGATATGGGAGTTTGAAGCTAAGAAATGGTTGAGAAGACAACAAATTCTTCGCACTTCTGCTGCTCCAAACGCTTAACCACAATGGCCTAGGGAAAAAATACACATAGCGTTGTAATCGGGCGAGTTTCTACTTTCAGACGCAACAGGAATTTTTGGGTTAGGTCAATCCGTTCGCGAGATATGGGAGTTTGAAGCCAAGAAATGGTTGAGAAGGCAAAAAATTTTTCGCAATTCTGCTGCTCCAAACGCTTAACCAGAATGGCGTCGGGAAAAAATACACATACCGTTGTAATCGGGCGAGTTTCTACTTTCAGATGCAACAGGAATTTTTGGGTTAGGTCAATCCGTTCGCGAGATATGGGAGTTTGAAGCCAAGAAATGGTTGAGAAGACAACAAATTTTTCGCAATTCTGCTGCTCCAAACGCTTAACCAGAATGGACTAGGGGAAAAAAAAACATACCGTTGTAATCGGGCGAGTTTCTACTTTCACACGCGACAGGAATTTTTGGGTTAGGTCTATCCGTTGACGAGATATGGGAGTTTGAAGCCAAGAAATGGTTGAGCAGGCATACAATTTTTCGCAATTCTGCTGATCCAAACGCTTAACCAGAAAGCTCTAGGGGAAAAATACACATACCGCTGTAGTCGGGCGAGTTTCAACTTTCAGATGCAATAGGAATTTTTGGGTTAGGTCAATCCGTTCGCGAGATATGGGAGTTTGAAGACAAGAAATGGTTGAGAAGGCAAAAAACTTTTCGCAATTCTGCTGCTCCAAACGCTTAACCAGAATGGCCAAGGAAAAAATACACATACCGTTGTAATCGGGCGAGTTTCTACTTTCAGATACAATAGGAATTTTTGGTTTAGGTCAATCCGTTCGCGAGATATGGGAGTTTGAAGCTAAGAAATGGTTGAGAAGGCAAAAAATTTTTCGCAATTCTGCCGCGCCAAACGCTTAACCAGAATGGCCTAGGGAAAAAATACACATACCGTTGTAATCGGGCGAGTTTCTACTTTCAGACGCAGCAGGAATTTTTGGGTTTGGTCAATCCGTTCGCGAGATATGGGACTTTGAAGCTAAGAAATGGTTGAGATGGCAAAAAATTTTTCGCAATTCTGCTGCTCCAAACGCTTAACCAGAATGGCCTCGGGAAAAAATACACATACCGTTGTAATGGGGCGAGTTTCTACTTTCAGATGCAATAGGAATTTTTGGGTTAGGTCAATCCGTTCACGTGATATGGGAGTTTGAAGCCAAGAAATGGTTGAGACGGCAAAAAATTTTTCGCAATTCTGCTGCTCCAAGCGCTTAACCAGAATGCCCTAAGGAAAAAATACGCATATCGTTGTAATCGGGCGAGTTCCTACTTTCAGACGCAGCAGGAAATTCTGGGTTTGGTCAATCCGTTCGCGAGATATGGGAGTTTGAAGCTAAGAAATGGTTGAGAAGACAACAAATTCTTCGCACTTCTGCTGCTCCAAACGCTTAACCACAATGGCCTAGGGAAAAAATACACATAGCGTTGTAATCGGGCGAGTTTCTACTTTCAGACGCAACAGGAATTTTTGGGTTAGGTCAATCCGTTCGCGAGATATGGGAGTTTGAAGCCAAGAAATGGTTGAGAAGGCAAAAAATTTTTCGCAATTCTGCTGCTCCAAAAGCTTAACCAGAATGGCCTCGGGAAAAAATACACATACCGTTGTAATGGGGCGAGTTTCTACTTTCAGATGCAACAGGAATTTTTGGGTTAGGTCAATCCGTTCGCGAGATATGGGAGTTTGAAGCCAAGAAATGGTTGAGAAGGCAAACAATTTTTCGCACTTCTGCTGCTCCAAACGCTTATCCAGAATGGCCTAGGGAAAAAATACGCATACCGTTGTAATCGGGCGTGTTTCTACTTTCAGAGGCAGCAGGAATTTTTTGGTTAGGTCAATCCGTTCGCGAGATATGGGAATTTGAAGCTAAGAAATGGTTGAGAAGACAATAAATTTTTCGCACATCTGCTGCTCCAATCGCTTAACCAGAATGGCCTAAGGGAAAAATACACGTACCGTTGTAATCGGGCGAGTTTCTACTTTCAGATGCAATAGGAATTTTTGGGTTATGTCAATCCATTCGCGAGATATGAGAGTTTGAAGACAAGAAATGGTTGAGAAGGCAAAACATTTTTCGAAATTCTGCTGCCCCAAACGCTTAACCGGAATGGCCTAGGGAAAAAATACGCATATCGTTATAATCGGGCGAGTTTCTACTTTCAGACGCAGCAGGAATTTTTGGGTTTGGTCAATCCGTTCGCGAGATATCGGAGTTTGAAGCTAAGAAATGGTTGAGAAGACAACAAATTTTTCGCAATTCTGCTGCTCCAAACGCTTAACCAGAATGGACTAGGGAAAAAATACACATACCGTTGTAATCGGGCGAGTTTCTACTATCACACGCAACAGGAATTTTTGGGTTAGGTCTATCCGTTCGCGAGATATGGGAGTTTGAAGCCAAGAAATGGTTGAGAAGGCATACAATTTTTCGCAATTCTGCTGATCCAAACGCTTAACCAGAATGCCCTAGGGAAAAAATACACATACCAATGTAGTCGGGCGAGTTTCAACTTTCAGATGCAATAGGAATTTTTGGGTTAGGTCAATCCGTTCACGTGATATGGGAGTTTGAAGCCAAGAAATGGTTGAGACGGCAAAAAATTTTTCGCAATTCTGCTGCTCCAAACGCTTAACCAGAATGGCGTCGGGAAAAAATACACATACCGTTGTAATCGGGCGAGTTTCTACTTTCAGATGCAACAGGAATTTTTGGGTTAGGTCAATCCGTTCGCGAGATATGGGAGTTTGAAGCCAAGAAATGGTTGAGAAGACAACAAATTTTTCGCAATTCTGCTGCTCCAAACGCTTAACCAGAATGGACTAGGGGAAAAAAAAACATACCGTTGTAATCGGGCGAGTTTCTACTTTCAGATACAATAGGAATTTTTGGTTTAGGTCAATCCGTTCGCGAGATATGGGAGTTTGAAGCTAAGAAATGGTTGAGAAGGCAAAAAATTTTTCGCAATTCTGCCGCGCCAAACGCTTAACCAGAATGGCCTAGGGAAAAAATACACATACCGTTGTAATCGGGCGAGTTTCTACTTTCAGACGCAGCAGGAATTTTTGGGTTTGGTCAATCCGTTCGCGAGATATGGGACTTTGAAGCTAAGAAATGGTTGAGAAGGCAAAAAATTTTTCGCAATTCTGCTGCTCCAAACGCTTAACCAGAATGGCCTCGGGAAAAAATACACATACCGTTGTAATGGGGCGAGTTTCTACTTTCAGATGCAATAGGAATTTTTGGGTTAGGTCAATCCGTTCACGTGATATGGGAGTTTGAAGCCAAGAAATGGTTGAGACGGCAAAAAATTTTTCGCAATTCTGCTGCTCCAAGCGCTTAACCAGAATGCCCTAAGGAAAAAATACGCATATCGTTGTAATCGGGCGAGTTCCTACTTTCAGACGCAGCAGGAAATTCTGGGTTTGGTCAATCCGTTCGCGAGATATGGGAGTTTGAAGCTAAGAAATGGTTGAGAAGACAACAAATTCTTCGCACTTCTGCTGCTCCAAACGCTTAACCACAATGGCCTAGGGAAAAAATACACATAGCGTTGTAATCGGGCGAGTTTCTACTTTCAGACGCAACAGGAATTTTTGGGTTAGGTCAATCCGTTCGCGAGATATGGGAGTTTGAAGCCAAGAAATGGTTGAGAAGGCAAAAAATTTTTCGCAATTCTGCTGCTCCAAAAGCTTAACCAGAATGGCCTCGGGAAAAAATACACATACCGTTGTAATGGGGCGAGTTTCTACTTTCAGATGCAACAGGAATTTTTGGGTTAGGTCAATCCGTTCGCGAGATATGGGAGTTTGAAGCCAAGAAATGGTTGAGAAGGCAAACAATTTTTCGCACTTCTGCTGCTCCAAACGCTTATCCAGAATGGCCTAGGGAAAAAATACGCATACCGTTGTAATCGGGCGTGTTTCTACTTTCAGAGGCAGCAGGAATTTTTTGGTTAGGTCAATCCGTTCGCGAGATATGGGAATTTGAAGCTAAGAAATGGTTGAGAAGACAATAAATTTTTCGCACATCTGCTGCTCCAATCGCTTAACCAGAATGGCCTAAGGGAAAAATACACGTACCGTTGTAATCGGGCGAGTTTCTACTTTCAGATGCAATAGGAATTTTTGGGTTATGTCAATCCATTCGCGAGATATGAGAGTTTGAAGACAAGAAATGGTTGAGAAGGCAAAACATTTTTCGAAATTCTGCTGCCCCAAACGCTTAACCGGAATGGCCTAGGGAAAAAATACGCATATCGTTATAATCGGGCGAGTTTCTACTTTCAGACGCAGCAGGAATTTTTGGGTTTGGTCAATCCGTTCGCGAGATATCGGAGTTTGAAGCTAAGAAATGGTTGAGAAGACAACAAATTTTTCGCAATTCTGCTGCTCCAAACGCTTAACCAGAATGGACTAGGGAAAAAATACACATACCGTTGTAATCGGGCGAGTTTCTACTATCACACGCAACAGGAATTTTTGGGTTAGGTCTATCCGTTCGCGAGATATGGGAGTTTGAAGCCAAGAAATGGTTGAGAAGGCATACAATTTTTCGCAATTCTGCTGATCCAAACGCTTAACCAGAATGCCCTAGGGAAAAAATACACATACCGTTGTAATCGGGCGAGTTTCTACTTGCAGATACAATAGGAATTTTTGGGTTAGGTCAATCCGTTCGCGAGATATGGGAGTTTGAAGCTAAGAAATGGTTGAGAAGGCAAAAAATTTTTCGCAATTCTGCCGCGACAAACGCTTAACCAGAATGGCCTAGGGAAAAAATACACATACCGTTGTAATCGGGCGAGTTTCTACTTTCAGACGCAGCAGGAACTTCTGGGTTTGGTCAATCCGTTCGCGAGATATGGGAGTTTGAAGCTAAGAGATGGTTGAGAAGACAACAAATTTTTCGCACTTCTGCTGCTCCAAACGCTTAACCAGAATGGCCTAGGGAAAAAATACACATACCGTTGTAATCGGGCGAGTTTCTACTTTCAGACGCAATAGGAATTTTTGGGTTAGGTCAATCCGTTCGCGAGATATGGGAGTTTGAAGCTAAGAAATGGTTGAGAAGGCAAAAAATTTTTCGCAATTCTGCCGCGCCAAACGCTTAACCAGAATGGCCTAGGGAAAAAATACACATACCGTTGTAATCGGGCGAGTTTCTACTTTCAGACGCAGCAGGAATTTTTGGGTTTGGTCAATCCGTTCGCGAGATATGGGACTTTGAAGCTAAGAAATGGTTGAGAAGGCAAAAAATTTTTCGCAATTCTGCTGCTCCAAACGCTTAACCAGAATGGCCTCGGGAAAAAATACACATACCGTTGTAATGGGGCGAGTTTCTACTTTCAGATGCAATAGGAATTTTTGGGTTAGGTCAATCCGTTCACGTGATATGGGAGTTTGAAGCCAAGAAATGGTTGAGACGGCAAAAAATTTTTCGCAATTCTGCTGCTCCAAGCGCTTAACCAGAATGCCCTAAGGAAAAAATACGCATATCGTTGTAATCGGGCGAGTTCCTACTTTCAGACGAAGCAGGAAATTCTGGGTTTGGTCAATCCGTTCGCGAGATATGGGAGTTTGAAGCTAAGAAATGGTTGAGAAGACAACAAATTCTTCGCACTTCTGCTGCTCCAAACGCTTAACCACAATGGCCTAGGGAAAAAATACACATAGCGTTGTAATCGGGCGAGTTTCTACTTTCAGACGCAACAGGAATTTTTGGGTTAGGTCAATCCGTTCGCGAGATATGGGAGTTTGAAGCCAAGAAATGGTTGAGAAGGCAAAAAATTTTTCGCAATTCTGCTGCTCCAAACGCTTAACCAGAATGGCGTCGGGAAAAAATACACATACCGTTGTAATGGGGCGAGTTTCTACTTTCAGATGCAACAGGAATTTTTGGGTTAGGTCAATCCGTTCGCGAGATATGGGAGTTTGAAGCCAAGAAATGGTTGAGAAGACAACAAATTTTTCGCAATTCTGCTGCTCCAAACGCTTAACCAGAATGGACTAGGGGAAAAAAAAACATACCGTTGTAATCGGGCGAGTTTCTACTTTCACACGCAACAGGAATTTTTGGGTTAGGTCTATCCGTTGACGAGATATGGGAGTTTGAAGCCAAGAAATGGTTGAGCAGGCATACAATTTTTCGCAATTCTGCTGATCCAAACGCTTAACCAGAAAGCTCTAGGGGAAAAATACACATACCGCTGTAGTCGGGCGAGTTTCAACTTTCAGATGCAATAGGAATTTTTGGGTTAGGTCAATCCGTTCGCGAGATATGGGAGTTTGAAGACAAGAAATGGTTGAGAAGGCAAAAAACTTTTCGCAATTCTGCTGCTCCAAACGCTTAACCAGAATGGCCAAGGAAAAAATACACATACCGTTGTAATCGGGCGAGTTTCTACTTTCAGATACAATAGGAATTTTTGGTTTAGGTCAATCCGTTCGCGAGATATGGGAGTTTGAAGCTAAGAAATGGTTGAGAAGGCAAAAAATTTTTCGCAATTCTGCCGCGCCAAACGCTTAACCAGAATGGCCTAGGGAAAAAATACACATACCGTTGTAATCGGGCGAGTTTCTACTTTCAGACGCAGCAGGAATTTTTGGGTTTGGTCAATCCGTTCGCGAGATATGGGACTTTGAAGCTAAGAAATGGTTGAGAAGGCAAAAAATTTTTCGCAATTCTGCTGCTCCAAACGCTTAACCAGAATGGCCTCGGGAAAAAATACACATACCGTTGTAATGGGGCGAGTTTCTACTATCAGATGCAATAGGAATTTTTGGGTTAGGTCAATCCGTTCACGTGATATGGGAGTTTGAAGCCAAGAAATGGTTGAGACGGCAAAAAATTTTTCGCAATTCTGCTGCTCCAAGCGCTTAACCAGAATGCCCTAAGGAAAAAATACGCATATCGTTGTAATCGGGCGAGTTCCTACTTTCAGACGCAGCAGGAAATTCTGGGTTTGGTCAATCCGTTCGCGAGATATGGGAGTTTGAAGCTAAGAAATGGTTGAGAAGACAACAAATTCTTCGCACTTCTGCTGCTCCAAACGCTTAACCACAATGGCCTAGGGAAAAAATACACATAGCGTTGTAATCGGGCGAGTTTCTACTTTCAGACGCAACAGGAATTTTTGGGTTAGGTCAATCCGTTCGCGAGATATGGGAGTTTGAAGCCAAGAAATGGTTGAGAAGGCAAAAAATTTTTCGCAATTCTGCTGCTCCAAAAGCTTAACCAGAATGGCCTCGGGAAAAAATACACATACCGTTGTAATGGGGCGAGTTTCTACTCTCAGATGCAACAGGAATTTTTGGGTTAGGTCAATCCGTTCGCGAGATATGGGAGTTTGAAGCCAAGAAATGGTTGAGAAGGCAAACAATTTTTCGCACTTCTGCTGCTCCAAACGCTTATCCAGAATGGCCTAGGGAAAAAATACGCATACCGTTGTAATCGGGCGTGTTTCTACTTTCAGAGGCAGCAGGAATTTTTTGGTTAGGTCAATCCGTTCGCGAGATATGGGAATTTGAAGCTAAGAAATGGTTGAGAAGACAATAAATTTTTCGCACATCTGCTGCTCCAATCGCTTAACCAGAATGGCCTAAGGGAAAAATACACGTACCGTTGTAATCGGGCGAGTTTCTACTTTCAGATGCAATAGGAATTTTTGGGTTATGTCAATCCATTCGCGAGATATGAGAGTTTGAAGACAAGAAATGGTTGAGAAGGCAAAACATTTTTCGAAATTCTGCTGCCCCAAACGCTTAACCGGAATGGCCTAGGGAAAAAATACGCATATCGTTATAATCGGGCGAGTTTCTACTTTCAGACGCAGCAGGAATTTTTGGGTTTGGTCAATCCGTTCGCGAGATATCGGAGTTTGAAGCTAAGAAATGGTTGAGAAGACAACAAATTTTTCGCAATTCTGCTGCTCCAAACGCTTAACCAGAATGGACTAGGGAAAAAATACACATACCGTTGTAATCGGGCGAGTTTCTACTATCACACGCAACAGGAATTTTTGGGTTAGGTCTATCCGTTCGCGAGATATGGGAGTTTGAAGCCAAGAAATGGTTGAGAAGGCATACAATTTTTCGCAATTCTGCTGATCCAAACGCTTAACCAGAATGCCCTAGGGAAAAAATACACATACCAATGTAGTCGGGCGAGTTTCAACTTTCAGATGCAATAGGAATTTTTGGGTTAGGTCAATCCGTTCGCGAGATATGGGAGTTTGAAGACAAGAAATGGTTGAGAAGGCAAAAAACTTTTCGCAATTCTGCTGCTCCAAACGCTTAACCAGAATGGCCTAGGGAAAAAATACACATACCGTTGTAATCGGGCGAGTTTCTACTTGCAGATACAATAGGAATTTTTGGGTTAGGTCAATCCGTTCGCGAGATATGGGAGTTTGAAGCTAAGAAATGGTTGAGAAGGCAAAAAATTTTTCGCAATTCTGCCGCGACAAACGCTTAACCAGAATGGCCTAGGGAAAAAATACACATACCGTTGTAATCGGGCGAGTTTCTACTTTCAGACGCAGCAGGAACTTCTGGGTTTGGTCAATCCGTTCGCGAGATATGGGAGTTTGAAGCTAAGAAATGGTTGAGAAGACAACAAATTTTTCGCACTTCTGCTGCTCCAAACGCTTAACCAGAATGGCCTAGGGAAAAAATACACATAACGCTGTAATCGGGCGAGTTTCTACTTTCAGATGCAGTAGGAAATTTTGGGTCACGTCAATCCGTTCGCGAGATATGGGAGTTTGAAGCTAAGAGATGGTTGAGAAGACAACAAATTTTTCGCACTTCTGCTGCTCCAAACGCTTAACCAGAATGGCCTAGGGAAAAAATACACATACCGCTCTAATCGGGCGAGTTTCTACTTTCAGGTGCAATAGGAATTTTTGGGTTATGTCAATCCGTTCGCGAGATATGGGAGTTTGAAGCTAAGAAATGGTTGAGAAGGCAAAAAATTTTTCGCAATTCTGCCGCGACAAACGCTTAACCAGAATGGCCTAGGGAAAAAATACACATACCGTTGTAATCGGGCGAGTTTCTACTTTCAGACGCAGCAGGAATTTTTGGGTTCGGTCAATCCGTTCGCGAGATATGGGACTTTGAAGCTAAGAAATGGTTGAGAAGACAACAAATTTTTCGCACTTCTGCTGCTCCAAACGCTTAACCAGAATGGCCTAGGGAAAAAATACGTATACCGTTGTAATCGGGCGAGCTTCTACTTTCAGACGCAGCAGGAATTTTTGGGTTTGGTCTATCCGTTCGCGAGATATGGGACTTTGAAGCTAAGAAATGGTTGAGAAGGGAAAAAATTTTTCGCAATTCTGCTGCTCCAAACGCTTAACCGGAATGGCGTCGGGAAAAAATACACATAACGTTGTAATGGGGCGAGTTTCTACTTTCAGATGCAATAGGAATTTTTGGGTTAGGTCAATCCGTTCGCGAGATATGGGAGTTTGAAGCTAAGAAATGGTTGAGAAGACAACAAATTTTTCGCAATTCTGCTGCTCCAAACGCTTAACCAGAATGGACTAGGGGAAAAAAAAACATACCGTTGTAATCGGGCGAGTTTCTACTTTCACACGCAACAGGAATTTTTGGGTTAGGTCTATCCGTTGACGAGATATGGGAGTTTGAAGCCAAGAAATGGTTGAGCAGGCATACAATTTTTCGCAATTCTGCTGATCCAAACGCTTAACCAGAATGCTCTAGGGGAAAAATACACATACCGCTGTAGTCGGGCGAGTTTCAACTTCCAGATGCAATAGGAATTTTTGGGTTAGGTCAATCCGTTCGCGAGATATGGGAGTTTGAAGACAAGAAATGGTTGAGAAGGCAAAAAACTTTTCGCAATTCTGCTGCTCCAAACGCTTAACCAGAATGGCCAAGGAAAAAATACACATACCGTTGTAATCGGGCGAGTTTCTACTTTCAGATACAATAGGAATTTTTGGGTTAGGTCAATCCGTTCGCGAGATATGGGAGTTTGAAGCTAAGAAATGGTTGAGAAGGCAAAAAATTTTTCGCAATTCTGCCGCGCCAAACGCTTAACCAGAATGGCCTAGGGAAAAAATACACATACCGTTGTAATCGGGCGAGTTTCTACTTTCAGACGCAGCAGGAATTTTTGGGTTTGGTCAATCCGTTCGCGAGATATGGGACTTTGAAGCTAAGAAATGGTTGAGAAGGCAAAAAATATTTCGCAATTCTGCTGCTCCAAACGCTTAACCAGAATGGCCTCGGGAAAAAATACACATACCGTTGTAATGGGGCGAGTTTCTACTTTCAGATGCAATAGGAATTTTTGGGTTATGTCAATCCGTTCACGTGATATGGGAGTTTGAAGCCAAGAAATGGTTGAGACGGCAAAAAATTTTCGCAATTCTGCTGCTCCAAGCGCTTAACCAGAATGCCCTAAGGAAAAAATACGCATATCGTTGTAATCGGGCGAGTTCCTACTTTCAGACGCAGCAGGAAATTCTGGGTTTGGTCAATCCGTTCGCGAGATATGGGAGTTTGAAGCTAAGAAATGGTTGAGAAGACAACAAATTCTTCGCACTTCTGCTGCTCCAAACGCTTAACCACAATGGCCTAGGGAAAAAATACACATAGCGTTGTAATCGGGCGAGTTTCTACTTTCAGACGCAACAGGAATTTTTGGGTTAGGTCAATCCGTTCGCGAGATATGGGAGTTTGAAGCCAAGAAATGGTTGAGAAGGCAAAAAATTTTTCGCAATTCTGCTGCTCCAAAAGCTTAACCAGAATGGCCTAGGGAAAAAATACACATACCGTTGTAATCGGGCGAGTTTCTACTTTTAGATGCAACAGGAATTTTTGGGTTAGGTCAATCCGTTCGCGAGATATGGGAGTTTGAAGCCAAGAAATGGTTGAGAAGGCAAAAAATTTTTCGCAATTCTGCTGCTCCAAGCGCTTAACCAGAATGCCCTAGGGAAAGAATACGCATATCGTTGTAATCGGGCGAGTTCCTTCTTTCAGACGCAGCAGGAACTTCTGGGTTTGGTCAATCCGTTCGCGAGATATGGGAGTTTGAAGCTAAGAAATGGTCGAGAAGACAACAAATTCTTCGCAATTCTGCTGCTTCAAACGCTTAACCGGAATGGCGTCGGGAAAAAATACACATAACGTTGTAATGGGGCGAGTTTCTACTTTCAGATGCAATAGGAATTTTTGGGTTAGGTCAATCCGTTCGCGAGATATGGGAGTTTGAAGCTAAGAAATGGTTGAGAAGACAACAAATTTTTCGCAATTCTGCTGCTCCAAACGCTTAACCAAAATGGACTAGGGGAAAAAAAAACATACCGTTGTAATCGGGCGAGTTTCTACTTTCACACGCAACAGGAATTTTTGGGTTAGGTCTATCCGTTGACGAGATATGGGAGTTTGAAGCCAAGAAATGGTTGAGGAGGCATACAATTTTTCGCAATTCTGCTGATCCAAACGCTTAACCAGAATGCTCTAGGGGAAAAATACACATACCGCTGTAGTCGGGCGAGTTTCAACTTTCAGATGCAATAGGAATTTTTGGGTTAGGTCAATCCGTTCGCGAGATATGGGAGTTTGAAGACAAGAAATGGTTGAGAAGGCAAAAAACTTTTCGCAATTCTGCTGCTCCAAACGCTTAACCAGAATGGCCAAGGAAAAAATACACATACCGTTGTAATCGGGCGAGTTTCTACTTTCAGATACAATAGGAATTTTTGGGTTAGGTCAATCCGTTCGCGAGATATGGGAGTTTGAAGCTAAGAAATGGTTGAGAAGGCAAAAAATTTTTCGCAATTCTGCCGCGCCAGACGCTTAACAAGAATGGCCTAGGGAAAAAATACACATACCGTTGTAATCGGGCGAGTTTCTACTTTCAGACGCAGAAGGAACTTCTGGGTTTGGTCAATCCGTTCGCGAGATATGGGAGTTTTAAGCTAAGAAATGGTTGAGAAGACAACAAATTCTTCGCACTTCTGCTGTTCCAAACGCTTAACCAGAATAGCCTAGGGAAAAAATACACATAGCGTTGTAATCGGGCTAGTTTCTACTTTCAGACGCAACAGGAATTTTTGGGTTAGGTCAATCCGTTCGCGAGATATGGGAGTTTGAAGCTAAGAAATGGTTGAGAAGACAACAAATTTTTCGCACTTCTGCTGCTCCAAACGCTTAACCAGAATGGCCTCGGGAAAAAATACACATACCGTTGTAATGGGGCGAGTTTCTACTTTCAGATGCAACAGGAATTTTTGGGTTATGTCAATCCGTTCGCGAGATATGGGAGTTTGAAGCCAAGAAATGGTTGAGAAGGCAAACAATTTTTCGCACTTCTGCTGCTCCAAACGCTTATCCAGAATGGCCTAGGGAAAAAATACGCATACCGTTGTAATCGGGCGAGCTTCTACTTTCAGACGCAGCAGGAATTTTTGGGTTTGGTCAATCCGTTCGCGAGATATGGGACTTTGAAACTAAGAAATGGTTGAGGAGGCATACAATTTTTCGCAATTCTGCTGATCCAAACGCTTAACCAGAATGCTCTAGGGGAAAAATACACATACCGCTGTAGTCGGGCGAGTTTCAACTTTCAGATGCAATAGGAATTTTTGGGTTAGGTCAATCCGTTCGCGAGATATGGGAGTTTGAAGCTAAGAAATGGTTGAGAAGACAACAAATTTTTCGCAATTCTGCTGCTCCAAACGCTTAACCAGAATGGACTAGGGAAAAAATACGCATACCGTTGTAATCGGGCGAGCTTCTACTTTCAACGCAACAGGAATTTTTGGGTTAGGTCTATCCGTTCGCGAGATATGGGAGTTTGAAGCCAAGAAATGGTTGAGAAGGCATACAATTTTTCGCAATTCTGCTGATCCAAACGCTTAACCAGAATGCCCTCGGGAAAAAATACACATACCAATGTAGGCGGGCGAGTTTCAACTTTCAGATGCAATAGGAATTTTTGGGTTAGGTCAATCCGTTCGCGAGATATGGGGGTTTGAAGACAAGAAATGGTTGAGAAGGCAAAAAACTTTTCGCAATTCTGCTGCTCCAAACGCTTAACCAGAATGGCCTAGGGAAAAAATACACATACCGTTGTAATCGGGCGAGTTTCTACTTGCAGATACAATAGGAATTTTTGGGTTAGGTCAATCCGTTCGCGAGATATGGGAGTTTGAAGCTAAGAATTGGTGGAGAAGGCAAAAAATTTTTCGCAATTCTGCCGCGACAAACGCTTAACCAGAATGGCCTAGGGAAAAAATACACATACCGTTGTAATCGGGTGAGTTTCTACTTTCAGATGCCATAGGAATTTTTGGGTTAGGTCCATCCGTTCGCGAGATATGGGAGTTTGAAGCCAAGAAATGGTTAAGAAGGCAAGAAATTTTTCGCAATTCTGCTGATCCAAACGCTTAACCAGAATGCCCTAGGGAAAAAATACGCATATCGTTGTAATCGGGCGAGTTCCTACTTTCAGACGCAGCAGGAACTTCTGGGTTTGGTCAATCCGTTCGCGAGATATGGGAGTTTGAAACTAAGAAATGGTTGAGAAGACAACAAATTTTTCGCAATTCTGCTGCTCCAAACGCTTAACCAGAATGGCCTAGGGAAAAAATACACATACCGTTGTAATCGGGTGAGTTTCTACTTTCAGATGCCATAGGAATTTTTGGGTTAGGTCAATCCGTTCGCGAGATATGGGAGTTTGAAGCCAAGAAATGGTTAAGAAGGCAAGAAATTTTTCGCAATTCTGCTGCTCCAAACGCTTAACAAGAATGCCCTAGGGAAAAAATACGCATATCGTTGTAATCGGGCGAGTTCCTACTTTCAGACGCAGCAGGAACTCCTGGGTTTGGTCAATCCGTTCGCGAGATATGGGAGTTTGAAGCTAAGAAATGGTGGAGAAGACAACAAATTCTTCGCACTTCTGCTGCTCCAAACGCTTAACCAGAATGGCCTAGGGAAAAAATACACATAGCGTTGTAATCGGGCGAGTTTCTACTTTCAGACGCAACAGGAATTTTTGGGTTAGGATAATCCGTTCGCGAGATATGGGAGTTTGAAGCCAAGAAATGGTTGAGAAGGCAAAAAATTTTTCGCAATTCTGCTGCTCCAAACGCTTAACCAGAATGGCCTAGGGAAAAAATACACATACCGTTGTAATCGGGCGAGTTTCTACTTTCAGATGCAACAGGAATTTTTGGGTTAGGTCAATCCGTTCGCGAGATATGGGAGTTTGAAGCCAAGAAATGGTTGAGAAGGCAAAAAATTTTTCGCAATTATGCTGCTCCAAGCGCTTAACCAGAATGCCCTAGGGAAAAAATACGCATATCGTTGTAATCGGGCGAGTTCCTACATTCAGACGCAGCAGGAACTTCTGGGTTTGGTCAATCCGTTCGCGAGATATGGGAGTTTGAAGCTAAGAAATGGTTGAGAAGACAACAAATTCTTCGCACTTCTGCTGCTCCAAACGCTTAACCAGAATGGCCTAGGGAAAAAATACACATAGCGTTGTAATCGGGCGAGTTTCTACTTTCAGACGCATCAGGAATTTTTGGGTTAGGTCAATCCGTTCGCGAGATATGGGAGTTTGAAGCCAAGAAATGGTTGAGAAGGCAAAAAATTTTTCGCACTTCTGCTGCTCCAAACGCTTAACCAGAATGGCCTAGGGAAAAAATACGCATACCGTTGTAATCGGGCGTGTTTCTACTTTCAGACGCAGCAGGAACTTCTGGGTTTGGTCAATCCGTTCGCGAGATATGGGAGTTTGAAGCTAAGAAATGGTTGAGAAGACAACAAATTCTTCGCACTTCTGCTGCTCCAAACGCTTAACCAGAATGGCCTAGGGAAAAAATACACATACCGTTGTAATCGGTTGAGTTTCTACTTTCAGACGCAGCAGGAATTTTTGGGTTTGGTCAATCCGTTCGCGAGATATGGGACTTTGAAACTAAGAAATGGTTGAGAAGGCAAAAAATTTTTCGCAATTCTGCTGCTCCAAACGCTTAACCAGAATGCCCTCGGGAAAAAATACACATAACGTTGTAATGGGGTGAGTTTCTACTTTCAGACGCAGCAGGAACTTCTGGGTTTGGTCAATCCGTTCGCGAGATATGGGAGTTTGAAGCTAAGAAATGGTTGAGAAGACAACAAATTCTTCGCACTTCTGCTGCTCCAAACGCTTAACCAGAATGGCCTAGGGAAAAAATACACTTAGCGTTGTAATCGGGCGAGTTTCTACTTTCAGACGCAACAGGAATTTTTGGGTTAGGTCAATCCGTTCGCGAGATATGGGAGTTTGAAGCTAAGAAATGGTTGAGAAGACAACAAATTTTTCGCACTTCTGCTGCTCCAAACGCTTAACCAGAATGGCCTCGGGAAAAAATACACATACCGCTGTAATGGGGCGAGTTTCTACTTTCAGATGCAACAGGAATTTTTGGGTTAGGTCAATCCGTTCGCGAGATATGGGAGTTTGAAGCCAAGAAATGGTTGAGAAGGCAAAAAATTTTTCGCACTTCTGCTGCTCCAAACACTTAACCAGAATGGCCTAGGGAAAAAATACGCATACCGTTGTAATCGGGCGTGTTTCTACTTTCAGAGGCAGCAGGAATTTTTGGGTTCGGTCAATCCGTTCGCGAGATATGGGACTTTGAAGCTAAGAAATGGTTGAGAAGGCAAACAATTTTTCGCAATTCTGCTGCTCCAAACGCTTAACCAGAATGGCCTCGGGAAAAAATACACATAACGTTGTAATGGGGCGAGTTTCTACTTTCAGATGCAATAGGAATTTTTGGTTAGGTCAATCGGTTCGAGAGATATGGGAGTTTGAAGCTAAGAAATGGTTGAGAAGACAATAAATTTTTCGCACATCTGCTGCTCCAATCGCTTAACCAGAATGGCCTAAGGGAAAAATACACGTACCGTTGTAATCGGGCGAGTTTCTACTGTCAGATGCAATAGGAATTTTTGGGTTATGTCAATCCATTCGCGAGATATGAGAGTTTGAAGACAAGAAATGGTTGAGAAGGCAAAACATTTTTCGCAATTCTGCTGCTCCAAACGCTTAACCAGAATGGCCTAGGGAAAAAATACGCATATTGTTATAATCGGGCGAGTTTCTACTTTCAGACGCAGCAGGAATTTTTGGGTTTGGTCAATCCGTTCGCGAGATATGGGAGTTTGAAGCTAAGAAATGGTTGAGAAGACAACAAATTTTTCGCAATTCTGCTGCTCCAAACGCTTAACCAGAATGGACTAGGGAAAAAATACACATACCGTTGTAATCGGGCGAGTTTCTACTTTCACACGCAACAGGAATTTTTGGGTTAGGTCTATCCGTTCGCGAGATATGGGAGTTTGAAGCCAAGAAATGGTTGAGAAGGCATACAATTTTTCGCAATTCTGCTGATCCAAACGCTTAACTAGAATGCCCTAGGGAAAAAATACACATTCCAATGTAGTCGGGCGAGTTTCAACTTTCAGATGCAATAGGAATTTTTGGGTTAGGTCAATCCGTTCGCGAGATATGGGAGTTTGAAGACAAGAAATGGTTGAGAAGGCAAAAAACTTTTCGCAATTCTGCTTCTCCAAACGCTTAACCAGAATGGCCTAGGGAAAAAATACACATACCGTTGTAATCGGGCGAGTTTCTGCTTGCAGATACAATAGGAATTTTTGGGTTAGGTCAATCCGTTCGCGAGATATGGGAGTTTGAAGCTAAGAAATGGTTGAGAAGGCAAAAAATTTTTCGCAATTCTGCCGCGACAAACGCTTAACCAGAATGACCTAGGGAAAAAATACACATACCGTTGTAATCGGGCGAGTTTCTACTTTCAGACGCAGCAGGAACTTCTGGGTTTGGTCAATCCGTTCGCGAGATATGGGAGTTTGAAGCCAAGAAATGGTTGAGAAGGCAAAAAATTTTTCGCAATTCTGCTGCTCCAAACGCTTAACCAGAATGGCCTAGGGAAAAAATACACATACCGTTGTAATGGGGCGAGTTTCTACTTTCAGATGCAACAGGAATTTTTGGGTTAGGTCAATCCGTTCGCGAGATATGGGAGTTTGAAGCCAAGAAATGGTTGAGAAGGCAACAAATTTTTCGCAATTCTGCTGCTCCAAACGCTTAACCAGAATGGCCTAGGGAAAAAATACACATACCGTTGTAATCGGGTGAGTTTCTACTTTCAGATGCCATAGGAATTTTTGGGTTAGGTCAATCCGTTCGCGAGATATGGGAGTTTGAAGCCAAGAAATGGTTGAGAAGGCAAGAAATTTTTCGCAATTCTGCTGCTCCAAACGCTTAACCAGAATGGCGTAGGGAAAAAATACACACACCGTTGTAATCGGGCGAGTTTCTACTTTCAGATGCAACAGGAATTTTTGGGTTAGGTCAATCCGTTCGCGAGATATGGGAGTTTGAAGCTAAGAAATGGTTGAGAAGGCAAAAAATTTTTCGCAATTCTGCCGCGCCAAACGCTTAACCAGAATGGCCTAGGGAAAAAATACACATACCGTTGTAATCGGGCGAGTTTCTACTTGCAGATACAATAGGAATTTTTGGGTTAGGTCAATCCGTTCGCGAGATATGGGAGTTTGAAGCTAAGAAATGGTTGAGAAAGCAAAAAATTTTTCGCAATTCTGCCGCGACAAACGCTTAACCAGAATGGCCTAGGGAAAAAATACACATACCGTTGTAATCGGGCGAGTTTCTACTTTCAGACGCAGCAGGAACTTCTGGGTTTGGTCAATCCGTTCGCGAGATATGGGAGTTTGAAGCTAAGAAATGGTTGAGAAGACAACAAATTCTTCGCACTTCTGCTGCTCCAAACGCTTAACCAGAATGGCCTAGGGAAAAAATACACTTAGCGTTGTAATCGGGCGAGTTTCTACTTTCAGACGCAACAGGAATTTTTGGGTTAGGTCAATCCGTTCGCGAGATATGGGAGTTTGAAGCTAAGAAATGGTTGAGAAGACAACAAATTTTTCGCACTTCTGCTGCTCCAAACGCTTAACCAGAATGGCCTCGGGAAAAAATACACATACCGTTGTAATGGGGCGAGTTTCTACTTTCAGATGCAACAGGAATTTTTGGGTTAGGTCAATCCGTTCGCGAGATATGGGAGTTTGAAGCCAAGAAATGGTTGAGAAGGCAAAAAATTTTTCGCACTTCTGCTGCTCCAAACACTTAACCAGAATGGCCTAGGGAAAAAATACGCATACCGTTGTAATCGGGCGTGTTTCTACTTTCAGACGCAGCAGGAACTTCTGGGTTTGGTCAATCCGTTCGCGAGATATGGGAGTTTGAAGCTAAGAAATGGTTGAGAAGACAACAAATTCTTCGCACTTCTGCTGCTCCAAACGCTTAACCAGAATGGCCTAGGGAAAAAATACACATACCGTTGTAATCGGGTGAGTTTCTACTTTCAGATGCCATAGGAATTTTTGGGTTAGGTCAATCCGTTCGCGAGATATGGGAGTTTGAAGCCAAGAAGTGGTTAAGAAGGCAAGAAATTTTTCGCAATTCTGCTGCTCCAAACGCTTAACCAGAATGGCCTAGGGAAAAAATACGCATACCGTTGTAATCGGGCGAGCTTCTACTTTCAGACGCAGCAGGAATTTTTGGGTTTGGTCAATCCGTTCGCGAGATATGGGACTTTGAAACTAAGAAATGGTTGAGAAGGCAAAAAATTTTTCGCAATTCTGCTGCTCCAAACGCTTAACCAGAATGCCCTCGGGAAAAAATACACATAACGTTGTAATGGGGTGAGTTTCTACTTTCAGACGCAGCGGGAACTTCTGGGTTTGGTCAATACGTTCGCGAGATATGGGAGTTTGAAGCTAAGAAATGGTTGAGAAGACAACAAATTCTTCGCACTTCTGCTGCTCCAAACGCTTAACCAGAATGGCCTAGGGAAAAAATACACTTAGCGTTGTAATCGGGCGAGTTTCTACTTTCAGACGCAACAGGAATTTTTGGGTTAGGTCAATCCGTTCGCGAGATATGGGAGTTTGAAGCTAAGAAATGGTTGAGAAGACAACAAATTTTTCGCACTTCTGCTGCTCCAAACGCTTAACCAGAATGGCCTCGGGAAAAAATACACATACCGTTGTAATGGGGCGAGTTTCTACTTTCAGATGCAACAGGAATTTTTGGGTTAGGTCAATCCGTTCGCGAGATATGGGAGTTTGAAGCCAAGAAATGGTTGAGAAGGCAAAAAATTTTTCGCACTTCTGCTGCTCCAAACACTTAACCAGAATGGCCTAGGGAAAAAATACGCATACCGTTGTAATCGGGCGTGTTTCTACTTTCAGAGGCAGCAGGAATTTTTGGGTTCGGTCGATCCGTTCGCGAGATATGGGACTTTGAAGCTAAGAAATGGTTGAGAAGACAACAAATTTTTCGCACTTCTGCTGCTCCAAACGCTTAACCAGAATGGCCTAGGGAAAAAATACGCATACCGTTGTAATCGGGCGAGCTTCTACTTTCAGACGCAGCAGGAATTTTTGGGTTTGGTCAATCCGTTCGCGAGATATGGGACTTTGAAACTAAGAAATGGTTGAGAAGGCAAACAATTTTTCGCAATTCTGCTGCTCCAAACGCTTAACCAGAATGGCCTCGGGAAAAAATACACATAACGTTGTAATGGGGCGAGTTTCTACTTTCAGATGCAATAGGAATTTTTGGTTAGGTCAATCGGTTCGCGAGATATGGGAGTTTGAAGCTAAGAAATGGTTGAGAAGACAATAAATTTTTCGCACATCTGCTGCTCCAATCGCTTAACCAGAATGGCCTAAGGGAAAAATACACGTACCGTTGTAATCGGGCGAGTTTCTACTGTCAGATGCAATAGGAATTTTTGGGTTATGTCAATCCATTCGCGAGATATGAGAGTTTGAAGACAAGAAATGGTTGAGAAGGCAAAACATTTTTCGCAATTCTGCTGCTCCAAACGCTTAACCAGAATGGCCTAGGGAAAAAATACGCATATCGTTATAATCGGGCGAGTTTCTACTTTCAGACGCAGCAGGAATTTTTGGGTTTGGTCAATCCGTTCGCGAGATATGGGAGTTTGAAGCTAAGAAATGGTTGAGAAGGCATACAATTTTTCGCAATTCTGCTGATCCAAACGCTTAACTAGAATGCCCTAGGGAAAAAATACACATACCAATGTAGTCGGGCGAGTTTCAACTTTCAGATGCAATAGGAATTTTTGGGTTAGGTCAATCCGTTCGCGAGATATGGGAGTTTGAAGACAAGAAATGGTTGAGAAGGCAAAAAACTTTTCGCAATTCTGCTTCTCCAAACGCTTAACCAGAATGGCCTAGGGAAAAAATACACATACCGTTGTAATCGGGCGAGTTTCTACTTGCAGATACAATAGGAAATTTTGGGTCACGTCAATCCGTTCGCGAGATATGGGAGTTTGAAGCTAAGAAATGGTTGAGAAGACAACAAATTTTTCGCACTTCTGCTGCTCCAAACGCTTAACCAGAATGGCCTAGGGAAAAAATACACATACCGCTCTAATCGGGCGAGTTTCTACTTTCAGGTGCAATAGGAATTTTTGGGTTATGTCAATCCGTTCGCGAGATATGGGACTTTGAAGCCAAGAAATGGTTGAGAAGGCAAAAAAATTTTCGCAATTCTGCTGCTCCATACACTTAACCAGAATGGCCTAGGGAAAAAATACAAATACCGTTGTAATCGGGCGAGTTTCTACTTTCAGATGCAATAGGAATTTTTGGGTTAGGTCAATCCGTTCGCGAGATATGGGAGTTTGAAGCCAAGAAATGGTTGAGAAGGCAAAAAATTTTTCGCAATTCTGCTGCTCCAAACGCTTAACCAGAATGGCCTAGGGAAAAAATACACATACCGTTGTAATCGGGTGAGTTTCTACTTTCAGATGCCATAGGAATTTTTGGGTTAGGTCAATCCGTTCGCGAGATATGGGAGTTTGAAGCCAAGAAATGGTTGAGAAGGCAAGAAATTTTTCGCAATTCTGCTGCTCCAAACGCTTAACCAGAATGGCGTAGGGAAAAAATACACTCACCGTTGTAATCGGGCGAGTTTCTACTTTCAGATGCAACAGGAATTTTTGGGTTAGGTCAATCCGTTCGCGAGATATGGGAGTTTGAAGCTAAGAAATGGTTGAGAAGGCAAAAAATTTTTCGCAATTCTGCCGCGCCAAACGCTTAACCAGAATGGCCTAGGGAAAAAATACACATACCGTTGTAATCGGGCGAGTTTCTACTTGCAGATACAATAGGAATTTTTGGGTTAGGTCAATCCGTTCGCGAGATATGGGAGTTTGAAGCTAAGAAATGGTTGAGAAAGCAAAAAATTTTTCGCAATTCTGCCGCGACAAACGCTTAACCAGAATGGCCTAGGGAAAAAATACACATACCGTTGTAATCGGGCGAGTTTCTACTTTCAGACGCAGCAGGAACTTCTGGGTTTGGTCAATCCGTTCGCGAGATATGGGAGTTTGAAGCTAAGAAATGGTTGAGAAGACAACAAATTTTTCGCACTTCTGCTGCTCCAAACGCTTAACCAGAATGGCCTAGGGAGAAAATACACATAACGTTGTAATCGGGCGAGTTTCTACTTTCAGATGCAATAGGAAATTTTGGGTCACGTCAATCCGTTCGCGAGATATGGGAGTTTGAAGCTAAGAAATGGTTGAGAAGACAACAAATTTTTCGCACTTCTGCTGCTCCAAACGCTTAACCAGAATGGCCTAGGGAAAAAATACAAATACCGTTGTAATCGGGCGTGTTTCTACTTTCAGATGCAATAGGAATTTTTGGGTTAGGTCAATCCGTTCGCGAGATATGGGAGTTTGAAGCCAAGAAATGGTTGAGAAGGCAAAAAATTTTTCGCAATTCTCTTGCTCCAAACGCTTAACCAGAATGGCCTAGGGAAAAAATACACATACCGTTGTAATCGGGTGAGTTTCTACTTTCAGATGCCATAGGAATTTTTGGGTTAGGTCAATCCGTTCGCGAGATATGGGAGTTTGAAGCCAAGAAATGGTTGAGAAGACAACAAATTTTTCGCACTTCTGCTGCTCCAAACGCTTAACCAGAATGGCCTCGGGAAAAAATACACATACCGTTGTAATGGGGCGAGTTTCTACTTTCAGATGCAACAGGAATTTTTGGGTTAGGTCAATCCGTTCGCGAGATATGGGAGTTTGAAGCCAAGAAATGGTTGAGAAGGCAAAAAATTTTTCGCACTTCTGCTGCTCCAAACACTTAACCAGAATGGCCTAGGGAAAAAATACGCATACCGTTGTAATCGGGCGTGTTTCTACTTTCAGACGCAGCAGGAACTTCTGGGTTTGGTCAATCCGTTCGCGAGATATGGGAGTTTGAAGCTAAGAAATGGTTGAGAAGACAACAAATTCTTCGCACTTCTGCTGCTCCAAACGCTTAACCAGAATGGCCTAGGGAAAAAATACACATACCGTTGTAATCGGGTGAGTTTCTACTTTCAGATGCCATAGGAATTTTTGGGTTAGGTCAATCCGTTCGCGAGATATGGGAGTTTGAAGCCAAGAAGTGGTTAAGAAGGCAAGAAATTTTTCGCAATTCTGCTGCTCCAAACGCTTAACCAGAATGGCCTAGGGAAAAAATACGCATACCGTTGTAATCGGGCGAGCTTCTACTTTCAGACGCAGCAGGAATTTTTGGGTTTGGTCAATCCGTTCGCGAGATATGGGACTTTGAAACTAAGAAATGGTTGAGAAGGCAAAAAATTTTTCGCAATTCTGCTGCTCCAAACGCTTAACCAGAATGCCCTCGGGAAAAAATACACATAACGTTGTAATGGGGTGAGTTTCTACTTTCAGACGCAGCGGGAACTTCTGGGTTTGGTCAATACGTTCGCGAGATATGGGAGTTTGAAGCTAAGAAATGGTTGAGAAGACAACAAATTCTTCGCACTTCTGCTGCTCCAAACGCTTAACCAGAATGGCCTAGGGAAAAAATACACTTAGCGTTGTAATCGGGCGAGTTTCTACTTTCAGACGCAACAGGAATTTTTGGGTTAGGTCAATCCGTTCGCGAGATATGGGAGTTTGAAGCTAAGAAATGGTTGAGAAGACAACAAATTTTTCGCACTTCTGCTGCTCCAAACGCTTAACCAGAATGGCCTCGGGAAAAAATACACATACCGTTGTAATGGGGCGAGTTTCTACTTTCAGATGCAACAGGAATTTTTGGGTTAGGTCAATCCGTTCGCGAGATATGGGAGTTTGAAGCCAAGAAATGGTTGAGAAGGCAAAAAATTTTTCGCAATTCTGCTGCTCCATACACTTAACCAGAATGGCCTAGGGAAAAAATACAAATACCGTTGTAATCGGGCGAGTTTCTACTTTCAGATGCAATAGGAATTTTTGGGTTAGGTCAATCCGTTCGCGAGATATGGGAGTTTGAAGCCAAGAAATGGTTGAGAAGGCAAAAAACTTTTCGCAATTCTGCTGCTCCAAACGCTTAACCAGAATGGCCTAGGGAAAAAATACACATACCGTTGTAATCGGGCGAGTTTCTACTTTCAGATGCAATAGGAAATTTTGGGTCACGTCAATCCGTTCGCGAGATATGGGAGTTTGAAGCTAAGAAATGGTTGAGAAGACAACAAATTTTTCGCACTTCTGCTGCTCCAAACGCTTAACCAGAATGGCCTAGGGAAAAAATACACATACCGTTGTAATCGGGCTAGTTTCTACTTTCAGATGCAATAGGAATTTTTGGGTTAGGTCAATCCGTTCGCGAGATATGGGAGTTTGAAGCTAAGAAATGGTTGAGAAGGCAAAAAACTTTTCGCAATTCTGCTGCTCCAAACGCTTAACCAGAATGGCCTAGGGAAAAAATACACATACCGTTGTAATCGGGCGAGTTTCTACTTTCAGATGCAATAGGAAATTTTGGGTCACGTCAATCCGTTCGCGAGATATGGGAGTTTGAAGCTAAGAAATGGTTGAGAAGACAACAAATTTTTCGCACTTCTGCTGCTCCAAACGCTTAACCAGAATGGCCTAGGGAAAAAATACACATACCGCTCTAATCGGGCGAGTTTCTACTTTCAGGTGCAATAGGAATTTTTGGGTTATGTCAATCCGTTCGCGAGATATGGGACTTTGAAGCCAAGAAATGGTTGAGAAGGCAAAAAAATTTTCGCAATTCTGCTGCTCCATACACTTAACCAGAATGGCCTAGGGAAAAAATACAAATACCGTTGTAATCGGGCGAGTTTCTACTTTCAGATGCAATAGGAATTTTTGGGTTAGGTCAATCCGTTCGCGAGATATGGGAGTTTGAAGCCAAGAAATGGTTGAGAAGGCAAAAAATTTTTCGCAATTCTGCTGCTCCAAACGCTTAACCAGAATGGCCTAGGGAAAAAATACACATACCGTTGTAATCGGGTGAGTTTCTACTTTCAGATGCAATAGGAATTTTTGGGTTAGGTCAATCCGTTCGCGAGATATGGGAGTTTGAAGCCAAGAAATGGTTGAGAAGGCAAAAAATTTTTCGCAATTCTGCTGCTCCAAACGCTTAACCAGAATGGCCTAGGGAAAAAATACACATACCGTTGTAATCGGGTGAGTTTCTACTTTCAGATGCCATAGGAATTTTTGGGTTAGGTCAATCCGTTCGCGAGATATGGGAGTTTGAAGCCAAGAAATGGTTGAGAAGGCAAGAAATTTTTCGCAATTCTGCTGCTCCAAACGCTTAACCAGAATGGCGTAGGGAAAAAATACACACACCGTTGTAATCGGGCGAGTTTCTACTTTCAGATGCAACAGGAATCTTTGGGTTACGTCAATCCGATCGCGAGATATGGGAGTTTGAAGCTAAGAAATGGTTGAGAAGACAACAAATTTTTCGCACTTCTGCTGCTCCAAACTCTTAACCAGAATGGCCTAGGGAAAAAATACGCATACCGTTGTAATCGGGCGAGCTTCTACTTTCAGACGCAGCAGGAATTTTTGGGTTTGGTCAATCCGTTCGCGAGATATGGGACTTTGAAACTAAGAAATGGTTGAGAAGGCAAAAATTTTTCGCAATTCTGCTGCTCCAAACGCTTAACCAGAATGCCCTCGGGAAAAAATACACATACCGTTGTAATCGGGCTAGTTTCTACTTTCAGATGCAATAGGAATTTTTGGGTTAGGTCAATCCGTTCGCGAGATATGGGAGTTTGAAGCCAAGAAATGGTTGAGAAGGCAAAAAACTTTTCGCAATTCTGCTGCTCCAAACGCTTAACCAGAATGGCCTAGGGAAAAAATACACATACCGTTGTAATCGGGCGAGTTTCTACTTTCAGATGCAATAGGAAATTTTGGGTCACGTCAATCCGTTCGCGAGATATGGGAGTTTGAAGCTAAGAAATGGTTGAGAAGACAACAAATTTTTCGCACTTCTGCTGCTCCAAACGCTTAACCAGAATGGCCTAGGGAAAAAATACACATACCGCTCTAATCGGGCGAGTTTCTACTTTCAGGTGCAATAGGAATTTTTGGGTTATGTCAATCCGTTCGCGAGATATGGGACTTTGAAGCCAAGAAATGGTTGAGAAGGCAAAAAAATTTTCGCAATTCTGCTGCTCCATACACTTAACCAGAATGGCCTAGGGAAAAAATACAAATACCGTTGTAATCGGGCGAGTTTCTACTTTCAGATGCAATAGGAATTTTTGGGTTAGGTCAATCCGTTCGCGAGATATGGGAGTTTGAAGCCAAGAAATGGTTGAGAAGGCAAAAAACTTTTCGCAATTCTGCTGCTCCAAACGCTTAACCAGAATGGCCTAGGGAAAAAATACACATACCGTTGTAATCGGGCGAGTTTCTACTTTCAGATGCAATAGGAAATTTTGGGTCACGTCAATCCGTTCGCGAGATATGGGAGTTTGAAGCTAAGAAATGGTTGAGAAGACAACAAATTTTTCGCACTTCTGCTGCTCCAAACGCTTAACCAGAATGGCCTATGGAAAAAATACACATACCGTTGTAATCGGGCTAGTTTCTACTTTCAGATGCAATAGGAATTTTTGGGTTAGGTCAATCCGTTCGCGAGATATGGGAGTTTGAAGCCAAGAAATGGTTGAGAAGGCAAAAAACTTTTCGCAATTCTGCTGCTCCAAACGCTTAACCAGAATGGCCTAGGGAAAAAATACACATACCGTTGTAATCGGGCGAGGTTCTACTTTCAGATGCAATAGGAAATTTTGGGTCACGTCAATCCGTTCGCGAGATATGGGAGTTTGAAGCTAAGAAATGGTTGAGAAGACAACAAATTTTTCGCACTTCTGCTGCTCCAAACGCTTAACCAGAATGGCCTAGGGAAAAAATACACATACCGCTCTAATCGGGCGAGTTTCTACTTTCAGGTGCAATAGGAATTTTTGGGTTATGTCAATCCGTTCGCGAGATATGGGACTTTGAAGCCAAGAAATGGTTGAGAAGGCAAAAAAATTTTCGCAATTCTGCTGCTCCATACACTTAACCAGAATGGCCTAGGGAAAAAATACAAATACCGTTGTAATCGGGCGAGTTTCTACTTTCAGATGCAATAGGAATTTTTGGGTTAGGTCAATCCGTTCGCGAGATATGGGAGTTTGAAGCCAAGAAATGGTTGAGAAGGCAAAAAATTTTTCGCAATTCTGCTGCTCCAAACGCTTAACCAGAATGGCCTAGGGAAAAAATACACATACCGTTGTAATCGGGTGAGTTTCTACTTTCAGATGCCATAGGAATTTTTGGGTTAGGTCAATCCGTTCGCGAGATATGGGAGTTTGAAGCCAAGAAATGGTTGAGAAGGCAAGAAATTTTTCGCAATTCTGCTGCTCCAAACGCTTAACCAGAATGGCGTAGGGAAAAAATACACACACCGTTGTAATCGGGCGAGTTTCTACTTTCAGATGCAACAGGAATCTTTGGGTTACGTCAATCCGTTCGCGAGATATGGGAGTTTGAAGCTAAGAAATGGTTGAGAAGACAACAAATTTTTCGCACTTCTGCTGCTCCAAACTCTTAACCAGAATGGCCTAGGGAAAAAATACGCATACCGTTGTAATCGGGCGAGCTTCTACTTTCAGACGCAGCAGGAATTTTTGGGTTTGGTCAATCCGTTCGCGAGATATGGGACTTTGAAACTAAGAAATGGTTGAGAAGGCAAAAATTTTTCGCAATTCTGCTGCTCCAAACGCTTAACCAGAATGCCCTCGGGAAAAAATACACATAACGTTGTAATGGGGCGAGTTTCTACTTTCAGACGCAGCAGGAACTTCTGGGTTTGGTCAATCCGTTCGCGAGATATGGGAGTTTGAAACTAAGAAATGGTTGAGAAGACAACAAATTTTTCGCAATTCTGCTGCTCCAAACGCTTAACCAGAATGGCCTAGGGAAAAAATACACATACCGTTGTAATCGGGTGAGTTTCTACTTTCAGATGCCATAGGAATTTTTGGGTTAGGTCAATCCGTTCGCGAGATATGGGAGTTTGAAGCCAAGAAATGGTTAAGAAGGCAAGAAATTTTTCGCAATTCTGCTGCTCCAAACGCTTAACCAGAATGGCCTAGGGAAAAAATACGCATACCGTTGTAATCGGGCGAGCTTCTACTTTCAGACGCAGCAGGAATTTTTGGGTTTGGTCAATCCGTTCGCGAGATATGGGACTTTGAAACTAAGAAATGGTTGAGAAGGCAAAAAATTTTTCGCAATTCTGCTGCTCCAAACGCTTAACCAGAATGCCCTCGGGAAAAAATACACATAACGTTGTAATGGGGCGAGTTTCTACTTTCAGACGCAGCAGGAACTTCTGGGTTTGGTCAATCCGTTCGCGAGATATGGCAGTTTGAAACTAAGAAATGGTTGAGAAGACAACAAATTTTTCGCAATTCTGCTGCTCCAAACGCTTAACCAGAATGGCCTAGGGAAAAAATACACATACCGTTGTAATCGGGTGAGTTTCTACTTTCAGATGCCATAGGAATTTTTGGGTTAGGTCAATCCGTTCGCGAAATATGGGAGTTTGAAGCCAAGAAATGGTTAAGAAGGCAAGAAATTTTTCGCAATTCTGCTGCTCCAAACGCTTAACCAGAATGCCCTAGGGAAAAAATACGCATATCGTTGTAATCGGGCGAGTTCCTACTTTCAGACGCAGCAGGAACTTCTGGGTTTGGTCAATCCGTTCGCGAGATATGGGAGTTTGAAGCTAAGAAATGGTTGAGAAGACAACAAATTCTTCGCACTTCTGCTGCTCCAAACGCTTAACCAGAATGGCCTAGGGAAAAAATACACATAGCGTTGTAATCGGGCGAGTTTCTACTTTCAGACGCAACAGGAATTTTTGGGTTAGGATAATCCGTTCGCGAGATATGGGAGTTTGAAGCCAAGAAATGGTTGAGAAGGCAAAAAATTTTTCGCAATTCTGCTGCTCCAAACGCTTAACCAGAATGGCCTAGGGAAAAAATACACATACCGTTGTAATCGGGTGAGTTTCTACTTTCAGATGCCATAGGAATTTTTGGGTTAGGTCAATCCGTTCGCGAGATATGGGAGTTTGAAGCCAAGAAATGGTTGAGAAGGCAAGAAATTTTTCGCAATTCTGCTGCTCCAAACGCTTAACCAGAATGGCGTAGGGAAAAAATACACATACCGTTGTAATCGGGCGAGTTTCTACTTTCAGATGCAACAGGACTCTCGGGTTACGTCAATCCGTTCGCGAGATATGGGAGTTTGAAGCTAAGAAATGGTTGAGAAGACAACAAATTTTTCGCAATTCTGCTGCTCCAAACGCTTAACCAGAATGGCATAGGGAAAAAATACACATAACGTTGTAATCGGGCGAGTTTCTACTTTCAGATGCAATAGGAAATTTTGGGTCACGTCAATCCGTTCGCGAGATATGGGAGTTTGAAGCTAAGAAATGGTTGAGAAGACAACAAATTTTTCGCACTTCTGCTGCTCCAAACGCTTAACCAGAATGGCCTAGGGAAAAAATACACATACCGTTGCAATCGGGCTAGTTTCTACTTTCAGATGCAATAGGAATTTTTGGGTTAGGTCAATCCGTTCGCGAGATATGGGAGTTTGAAGCCAAGAAATGGTTGAGAAGGCAAAAAACTTTTCGCAATTCTGCTGCTCCAAACGCTTAACCAGAATGGCCTAGGGAAAAAATACACATACCGTTGTAATCGGGCGAGTTTCTACTTTCAGATGCAATAGGAAATTTTGGGTCACGTCAATCCGTTCGCGAGATATGGGAGATTGAAGCTAAGAAATGGTTGAGAAGACAACAAATTTTTCGCACTTCTGCTGCTCCAAACGCTTAACCAGAATGGCCTAGGGAAAAAATACACATACCGCTCTAATCGGGCGAGTTTCTACTTTCAGGTGCAATAGGAATTTTTGGGTTATGTCAATCCGTTCGCGAGATATGGGACTTTGAAGCCAAGAAATGGTTGAGAAGGCAAAAAAATTTTCGCAATTCTGCTGCTCCATACACTTAACCAGAATGGCCTAGGGAAAAAATACAAATACCGTTGTAATCGGGCGAGTTTCTACTTTCAGATGCAATAGGAATTTTTGGGTTAGGTCAATCCGTTCGCGAGATATGGGAGTTTGAAGCCAATAAATGGTTGAGAAGGCAAAAAATTTTTCGCAATTCTGCTGCTCCAAACGCTTAACCAGAATGGCCTAAGGAAAAAATACGCATACCGTTGTAATCGGGCGAGCTTCTACTTTCAGACGCAGCAGGAATTTTTGGGTTTGGTCAATCCGTTCGCGAGATATGGGACTTTGAAACTAAGAAATGGTTGAGAAGGCAAAAAATTTTTCGCAATTCTGCTCCTCCAAACGCTTAACCAGAATGCCCTCGGGAAAAAATACACATAACGTTGTAATGGGGCGAGTTTCTACTTTCAGACGCAGCAGGAACTTCTGGGTTTGGTCAATCCGTTCGCGAGATATGGGAGTTTGAAACTAAGAAATGGTTGAGAAGACAACAAATTTTTCGCAATTCTGCTGCTCCAAACGCTTAACCAGAATGGCCTAGGGAAAAAATACACATACCGTTGTAATCGGGTGAGTTTCTACTTTCAGATGCCATAGGAATTTTTGGGTTAGGTCAATCCGTTCGCGAAATATGGGAGTTTGAAGCCAAGAAATGGTTAAGAAGGCAAGAAATTTTTCGCAATTCTGCTGCTCCAAACGCTTAACCAGAATGCCCTAGGGAAAAAATACGCATATCGTTGTAATCGGGCGAGTTCCTACTTTCAGACGCAGCAGGAACTTCTGGGTTTGGTCAATCCGTTCGCGAGATATGGGAGTTTGAAGCTAAGAAATGGTTGAGAAGACAACAAATTCTTCGCACTTCTGCTGCTCCAAACGCTTAACCAGAATGGCCTAGGGAAAAAATACACATAGCGTTGTAATCGGGCAAGTTTCTACTTTCAGACGCAACAGGAATTTTTGGGTTAGGATAATCCGTTCGCGAGATATGGGAGTTTGAAGCCAAGAAATGGTTGAGAAGGCAAAAAATTTTTCGCAATTCTGCTGCTCCAAACGCTTAACCAGAATGGCCTAGGGAAAAAATACACATACCGTTGTAATCGGGTGAGTTTCTACTTTCAGATGCCATAGGAATTTTTGGGTTAGGTCAATTCGTTCGCGAGATATGGGAGTTTGAAGCCAAGAAATGGTTGAGAAGGCAAGAAATTTTTCGCAATTCTGCTGCTCCAAACGCTTAACCAGAATGGCGTAGGGAAAAAATACACATACCGTTGTAATCGGGCGAGTTTCTACTTTCAGATGCAACAGGACTCTCGGGTTACGTCAATCCGTTCGCGAGATATGGGAGTTTGAAGCTAAGAAATGGTTGAGAAGACAACAAATTTTTCGCAATTCTGCTGCTCCAAACGCTTAACCAGAATGGCATAGGGAAAAAATACACATAACGTTGTAATCGGGCGAGTTTCTACTTTCAGATGCAATAGGAAATTTTGGGTCACGTCAATCCGTTCGCGAGATATGGGAGTTTGAAGCTAAGAAATGGTTGAGAAGACAACAAATTTTTCGCACTTCTGCTGCTCCAAACGCTTAACCAGAATGGCCTAGGGAAAAAATACACATACCGTTGTAATCGGGCTAGTTTCTACTTTCAGATGCAATAGGAATTTTTGGGTTAGGTCAATCCGTTCGCGAGATATGGGAGTTTGAAGCCAAGAAATGGTTGAGAAGGCAAAAAACTTTTCGCAATTCTGCTGCTCCAAACGCTTAACCAGAATGGCCTAGGGAAAAAATACACGTACCGTTGTAATCGTGCGAGTTTCTACTTTTAGATGCAATAGGAAATTTTGGGTCATGTCAATCCGTTCGCGAGATATGGGAGATTGAAGCTAAGAAATGGTTGAGAAGACAACAAATTTTTCGCACTTCTGCTGCTCCAAACGCTTAACCAGAATGGCCTAGGGAAAAAATACACATACCGCTCTAATCGGGCGAGTTTCTACTTTCAGGTGCAATAGGAATTTTTGGGTTATGTCAATCCGTTCGCGAGATATGGGACTTTGAAGCCAAGAAATGGTTGAGAAGGCAAAAAAATTTTCGCAATTCTGCTGCTCCATACACTTAACCAGAATGGCCTAGGGAAAAAATACACATACCGTTGTAATCGGGTGAGTTTCTACTTTCAGATGCCATAGGAATTTTTGGGTTAGGTCAATCCGTTCGCGAGATATGGGAGTTTGAAGCCAAGAAATGGTTGAGAAGGCAAGAAATTTTTCGCAATTCTGCTGCTCCAAACGCTTAACCAGAATGGCGTAGGGAAAAAATACACACACCGTTGTAATCGGGCGAGTTTCTACTTTCAGATGCAACAGGAATCTTTGGGTTACGTCAATCCGTTCGCGAGATATGGGAGTTTGAAGCTAAGAAATGGTTGAGAAAGCAAAAAATTTTTCGCAATTCTGCCGCGACAAACGCTTAACCAGAATGGCCTAGGGAAAAAATACACATACCGTTGTAATCGGGCGAGTTTCTACTTTCAGACGCAGCAGGAACTTCTGGGTTTGGTCAATCCGTTCGCGAGATATGGGAGTTTGAAGCTAAGAAATGGTTGAGAAGACAACAAATTTTTCGCACTTCTGCTGCTCCAAACGCTTATCCAGAATGGCCTAGTGAAAAAATACACATAACGTTGTAATCGGGCGAGTTTCTACTTTCAGATGCAATAGGAAATTTTGGGTCACGTCAATCCGTTCGCGAGATATGGGAGTTTGAAGCTAAGAAATGGTTGAGAAGGCAACAAATTTTTCGCACTTCTGCTGCTCCAAACGCTTAACCAGAATGGCCTAGGGAAAAAATACACATACCGCTCTAATCGGGCGAGTTTCTACTTTCAGGTGCAACAGGAATCTTTGGGTTACGTCAATCCGTTCGCGAGATATGGGAGTTTGAAGCTAAGAAATGGTTGAGAAGACAACAAATTTTTCGCACTTCTGCTGCTCCAAACGCTCAACCAGAATGGCCTAGGGAAAAAATACACATACCGTTGTAATCGGGCGAGTTTCTACTTTCAGATACAATAGGAATTTTTGGGTTAGGTCAATCCGTTCGCGAGATATGGGAGTTTGAAGCTAAGAAATGGTTGAGAAGGCAAAAAATTTTTCGCAATTCTGCCGCGCCAAACGCTTAACCAGAATGGCCTAGGGAAAAAATACACATACCGTTGTAATCGGGCGAGTTTCTACTTTCAGACGCAGTAGGAACTTCTGGGTTTGGTCAATCCGTTCGCGAGATATGGGAGTTTGAAACTAAGAAATGGTTGAGAAGACAACAAATTTTTCGCACTTCTGCTGCTCCAAACGCTTAACCAGAATGGCCTAGGGACAAAATACACATAACGTTGTAATCGGGCGAGTTTCTACTTTCAGATGCAATAGGAAATTTTGGGTCACGTCAATCCGTTCGCGAGATATGGGAGTTTGAAGCTAAGAAATGGTTGAGAAGACAACAAATTTTTCGCACTTCTGCTGCTCCAAACGCTTAACCAGAATGGCCTAGGGAAAAAATACACATACCGCTCTAATCGGGCGAGTGACTACTTTCAAGTGCAATAGGAATTTTTGGGTTATGTCAATCCGTTCGCGAGATATGGGACTTTGAAGCCAAGAAATGGTTGAGAAGGCAAAAAAATTTTCGCAATTCTGCTGCTCCATACACTTAACCAGAATGGCCTAGGGAAAAAATACAAATACCGTTGTAATCGGGCGAGTTTCTACTTTCAGATGCAATAGGAATTTTTGGGCTAGGTCGATCCGTTCGCGAGATATGGGAGTTTGAAGCCAAGAAATGGTTGAGAAGGCAAAAAATTTTTCGCAATTCTGTTGCTCCAAACGCTTAACCAGAATGGCCTAGGGAAAAAATACACATACCGTTGTAATCGGGTGAGTTTGTACTTTCAGACGCCATAGGAATTTTTGGGTTAGGTCAATCCGTTCGCGAGATATGGGAGTTTGAAGCCAAGAAATGGTTGAGAAGGCAAGAAATTTTTCGCAATTCTGCTGCTCCAAACGCTTAACCAGAATGGCGTAGGGAAAAAATACACATACCGTTGTAATCGGGCGAGTTTCTACTTTCAGATGCAACAGGAATCTTTGGGTTACGTCAATCCGTTCGCGAGATATGGGAGTTTGAAGCTAAGAAATGGTTGAGAAGACAACAAATTTTTCGCACTTCTGCTGCTCCAAACGCTTAACCAGAATGGCCTAGGGAAAAAATACACATACCGTTGTAATCGGGCGAGTTTCTACTTTCAGATACAATAGGAATTTTTGGGTTAGGTCAATCCGTTCGCGAGATATGGGAGTTTGAAGCTAAGAAATGGTTGAGAAGGCAAAAAATTTTTCGCAATTCTGCCGCGCCAAACGCTTAACCAGAATGGCCTAGGGAAAAAATACACATACGGTTGTAATCGGGCGAGTTTCTACTTTCAGACGCAGTAGGAACTTCTGGGTTTGGTCAATCCGTTCGCGAGATATGGGAGTTTGAAACTAAGAAATGGTTGAGAAGACAACAAATTTTTCGCACTTCTGCTGCTCCAAACGCTTAACCAGAATGGCCTAGGGACAAAATACACATAACGTTGTAATCGGGCGAGTTTCTACTTTCAGATGCAATAGGAAATTTTGGGTCACGTCAATCCGTTCGCGAGATATGGGAGTTTGAAGCTAAGAAATGGTTGAGAAGACAACAAATTTTTCGCACTTCTGCTGCTCCAAACGCTTAACCAGAATGGCCTAGGGAAAAAATACACATACCGCTCTAATCGGGCGAGTTTCTACTTTCAGGTGCAATAGGAATTTTTGGGTTATGTCAATCCGTTCGCGAGATATGGGACTTTGAAGCCAAGAAATGGTTGAGAAGGCAAAAAAATTTTCGCAATTCTGCTGCTCCATACACTTAACCAGAATGGCCTAGGGAAAAAATACAAATACCGTTGTAATCGGGCGAGTTTCTACTTTCAGATGCAATAGGAATTTTTGGGTTAGGTCAATCCGTTCGCGAGATATGGGAGTTTGAAGCCAATAAATGGTTGAGAAGGCAAAAAATTTTTCGCAATTCTGCTGCTCCAAACGCTTAACCAGAATGGCCTAAGGAAAAAATACGCATACCGTTGTAATCGGGCGAGCTTCTACTTTCAGACGCAGCAGGAATTTTTGGGTTTGGTCAATCCGTTCGCGAGATATGGGACTTTGAAACTAAGAAATGGTTGAGAAGGCAAAAAATTTTTCGCAATTCTGCTCCTCCAAACGCTTAACCAGAATGCCCTCGGGAAAAAATACACATAACGTTGTAATGGGGCGAGTTTCTACTTTCAGACGCAGCAGGAACTTCTGGGTTTGGTCAATCCGTTCGCGAGATATGGGAGTTTGAAACTAAGAAATGGTTGAGAAGACAACAAATTTTTCGCAATTCTGCTGCTCCAAACGCTTAACCAGAATGGCCTAGGGAAAAAATACACATACCGTTGTAATCGGGTGAGTTTCTACTTTCAGATGCCATAGGAATTTTTGGGTTAGGTCAATCCGTTCGCGAAATATGGGAGTTTGAAGCCAAGAAATGGTTAAGAAGGCAAGAAATTTTTCGCAATTCTGCTGCTCCAAACGCTTAACCAGAATGCCCTAGGGAAAAAATACGCATATCGTTGTAATCGGGCGAGTTCCTACTTTCAGACGCAGCAGGAACTTCTGGGTTTGGTCAATCCGTTCGCGAGATATGGGAGTTTGAAGCTAAGAAATGGTTGAGAAGACAACAAATTCTTCGCACTTCTGCTGCTCCAAACGCTTAACCAGAATGGCCTAGGGAAAAAATACACATAGCGTTGTAATCGGGCAAGTTTCTACTTTCAGACGCAACAGGAATTTTTGGGTTAGGATAATCCGTTCGCGAGATATGGGAGTTTGAAGCCAAGAAATGGTTGAGAAGGCAAAAAATTTTTCGCAATTCTGCTGCTCCAAACGCTTAACCAGAATGGCCTAGGGAAAAAATACACATACCGTTGTAATCGGGTGAGTTTCTACTTTCAGATGCCATAGGAATTTTTGGGTTAGGTCAATTCGTTCGCGAGATATGGGAGTTTGAAGCCAAGAAATGGTTGAGAAGGCAAGAAATTTTTCGCAATTCTGCTGCTCGAAACGCTTAACCAGAATGGCGTAGGGAAAAAATACACATACCGTTGTAATCGGGCGAGTTTCTACTTTCAGATGCAACAGGACTCTCGGGTTACGTCAATCCGTTCGCGAGATATGGGAGTTTGAAGCTAAGAAATGGTTGAGAAGACAACAAATTTTTCGCAATTCTGCTGCTCCAAACGCTTAACCAGAATGGCATAGGGAAAAAATACACATAACGTTGTAATCGGGCGAGTTTCTACTTTCAGATGCAATAGGAAATTTTGGGTCACGTCAATCCGTTCGCGAGATATGGGAGTTTGAAGCTAAGAAATGGTTGAGAAGACAACAAATTTTTCGCACTTCTGCTGCTCCAAACGCTTAACCAGAATGGCCTAGGGAAAAAATACACATACCGTTGTAATCGGGCTAGTTTCTACTTTCAGATGCAATAGGAATTTTTGGGTTAGGTCAATCCGTTCGCGAGATATGGGAGTTTGAAGCCAAGAAATGGTTGAGAAGGCAAAAAACTTTTCGCAATTCTGCTGCTCCAAACGCTTAACCAGAATGGCCTAGGGAAAAAATACACGTACCGTTGTAATCGTGCGAGTTTCTACTTTTAGATGCAATAGGAAATTTTGGGTCATGTCAATCCGTTCGCGAGATATGGGAGATTGAAGCTAAGAAATGGTTGAGAAGACAACAAATTTTTCGCACTTCTGCTGCTCCAAACGCTTAACCAGAATGGCCTAGGGAAAAAATACACATACCGCTCTAATCGGGCGAGTTTCTACTTTCAGGTGCAATAGGAATTTTTGGGTTATGTCAATCCGTTCGCGAGATATGGGACTTTGAAGCCAAGAAATGGTTGAGAAGGCAAAAAAATTTTCGCAATTCTGCTGCTCCATACACTTAACCAGAATGGCCTAGGGAAAAAATACACATACCGTTGTAATCGGGTGAGTTTCTACTTTCAGATGCCATAGGAATTTTTGGGTTAGGTCAATCCGTTCGCGAGATATGGGAGTTTGAAGCCAAGAAATGGTTGAGAAGGCAAGAAATTTTTCGCAATTCTGCTGCTCCAAACGCTTAACCAGAATGGCGTAGGGAAAAAATACACACACCGTTGTAATCGGGCGAGTTTCTACTTTCAGATGCAACAGGAATCTTTGGGTTACGTCAATCCGTTCGCGAGATATGGGAGTTTGAAGCTAAGAAATGGTTGAGAAAGCAAAAAATTTTTCGCAATTCTGCCGCGACAAACGCTTAACCAGAATGGCCTAGGGAAAAAATACACATACCGTTGTAATCGGGCGAGTTTCTACTTTCAGACGCAGCAGGAACTTCTGGGTTTGGTCAATCCGTTCGCGAGATATGGGAGTTTGAAGCTAAGAAATGGTTGAGAAGACAACAAATTTTTCGCACTTCTGCTGCTCCAAACGCTTATCCAGAATGGCCTAGTGAAAAAATACACATAACGTTGTAATCGGGCGAGTTTCTACTTTCAGATGCAATAGGAAATTTTGGGTCACGTCAATCCGTTCGCGAGATATGGGAGTTTGAAGCTAAGAAATGGTTGAGAAGGCAACAAATTTTTCGCACTTCTGCTGCTCCAAACGCTTAACCAGAATGGCCTAGGGAAAAAATACACATACCGCTCTAATCGGGCGAGTTTCTACTTTCAGGTGCAATAGGAATTTTTGGGTTATGTCAATCCGTTCGCGAGATATGGGACTTTGAAGCCAAGAAATGGTTGAGAAGGCAAAAAAATTTTCGCAATTCTGCTGCTCCATACACTTAACCAGAATGGCCTAGGGAAAAAATACAAATACCGTTGTAATCGGGCGAGTTTCTACTTTCAGATGCAATAGGAATTTTTGGGCTAGGTCGATCCGTTCGCGAGATATGGGAGTTTGAAGCCAAGAAATGGTTGAGAAGGCAAAAAATTTTTCGCAATTCTGTTGCTCCAAACGCTTAACCAGAATGGCCTAGGGAAAAAATACACATACCGTTGTAATCGGGTGAGTTTGTACTTTCAGACGCCATAGGAATTTTTGGGTTAGGTCAATCCGTTCGCGAGATATGGGAGTTTGAAGCCAAGAAATGGTTGAGAAGGCAAGAAATTTTTCGCAATTCTGCTGCTCCAAACGCTTAACCAGAATGGCGTAGGGAAAAAATACACATACCGTTGTAATCGGGCGAGTTTCTACTTTCAGATGCAACAGGAATCTTTGGGTTACGTCAATCCGTTCGCGAGATATGGGAGTTTGAAGCTAAGAAATGGTTGAGAAGACAACAAATTTTTCGCACTTCTGCTGCTCCAAACGCTCAACCAGAATGGCCTAGGGAAAAAATACACATACCGTTGTAATCGGGCGAGTTTCTACTTTCAGATACAATAGGAATTTTTGGGTTAGGTCAATCCGTTCGCGAGATATGGGAGTTTGAAGCTAAGAAATGGTTGAGAAGGCAAAAAATTTTTCGCAATTCTGCCGCGCCAAACGCTTAACCAGAATGGCCTAGGGAAAAAATACACATACCGTTGTAATCGGGCGAGTTTCTACTTTCAGACGCAGTAGGAACTTCTGGGTTTGGTCAATCCGTTCGCGAGATATGGGAGTTTGAAACTAAGAAATGGTTGAGAAGACAACAAATTTTTCGCACTTCTGCTGCTCCAAACGCTTAACCAGAATGGCCTAGGGACAAAATACACATAACGTTGTAATCGGGCGAGTTTCTACTTTCAGATGCAATAGGAAATTTTGGGTCACGTCAATCCGTTCGCGAGATATGGGAGTTTGAAGCTAAGAAATGGTTGAGAAGACAACAAATTTTTCGCACTTCTGCTGCTCCAAACGCTTAACCAGAATGGCCTAGGGAAAAAATACACATACCGCTCTAATCGGGCGAGTGACTACTTTCAAGTGCAATAGGAATTTTTGGGTTATGTCAATCCGTTCGCGAGATATGGGACTTTGAAGCCAAGAAATGGTTGAGAAGGCAAAAAAATTTTCGCAATTCTGCTGCTCCATACACTTAACCAGAATGGCCTAGGGAAAAAATACAAATACCGTTGTAATCGGGCGAGTTTCTACTTTCAGATGCAATAGGAATTTTTGGGCTAGGTCGATCCGTTCGCGAGATATGGGAGTTTGAAGCCAAGAAATGGTTGAGAAGGCAAAAAATTTTTCGCAATTCTGTTGCTCCAAACGCTTAACCAGAATGGCCTAGGGAAAAAATACACATACCGTTGTAATCGGGTGAGTTTGTACTTTCAGACGCCATAGGAATTTTTGGGTTAGGTCAATCCGTTCGCGAGATATGGGAGTTTGAAGCCAAGAAATGGTTGAGAAGGCAAGAAATTTTTCGCAATTCTGCTGCTCCAAACGCTTAACCAGAATGGCGTAGGGAAAAAATACACATACCGTTGTAATCGGGCGAGTTTCTACTTTCAGATGCAACAGGAATCTTTGGGTTACGTCAATCCGTTCGCGAGATATGGGAGTTTGAAGCTAAGAAATGGTTGAGAAGACAACAAATTTTTCGCACTTCTGCTGCTCCAAACGCTTAACCAGAATGGCCTAGGGAAAAAATACACATACCGTTGTAATCGGGCGAGTTTCTACTTTCAGATACAATAGGAATTTTTGGGTTAGGTCAATCCGTTCGCGAGATATGGGAGTTTGAAGCTAAGAAATGGTTGAGAAGGCAAAAAATTTTTCGCAATTCTGCCGCGCCAAACGCTTAACCAGAATGGCCTAGGGAAAAAATACACATACCGTTGTAATCGGGCGAGTTTCTACTTTCAGACGCAGTAGGAACTTCTGGGTTTGGTCAATCCGTTCGCGAGATATGGGAGTTTGAAACTAAGAAATGGTTGAGAAGACAACAAATTTTTCGCACTTCTGCTGCTCCAAACGCTTAACCAGAATGGCCTAGGGACAAAATACACATAACGTTGTAATCGGGCGAGTTTCTACTTTCAGATGCAATAGGAAATTTTGGGTCACGTCAATCCGTTCGCGAGATATGGGAGTTTGAAGCTAAGAAATGGTTGAGAAGACAACAAATTTTTCGCACTTCTGCTGCTCCAAACGCTTAACCAGAATGGCCTAGGGAAAAAATACACATACCGCTCTAATCGGGCGAGTTTCTACTTTCAAGTGCAATAGGAATTTTTGGGTTATGTCAATCCGTTCGCGAGATATGGGACTTTGAAGCCAAGAAATGGTTGAGAAGGCAAAAAAATTTTCGCAATTCTGCTGCTCCATACACTTAACCAGAATGGCCTAGGGAAAAAATACAAATACCGTTGTAATCGGGCGAGTTTCTACTTTCAGATGCAATAGGAATTTTTGGGCTAGGTCGATCCGTTCGCGAGATATGGGAGTTTGAAGCCAAGAAATGGTTGAGAAGGCAAAAAATTTTTCGCAATTCTGTTGCTCCAAACGCTTAACCAGAATGGCCTAGGGAAAAAATACACATACCGTTGTAATCGGGTGAGTTTCTACTTTCAGACGCCATAGGAATTTTTGGGTTAGGTCAATCCGTTCGCGAGATATGGGAGTTTGAAGCCAAGAAATGGTTGAGAAGGCAAGAAATTTTTCGCAATTCTGCTGCTCCAAACGCTTAACCAGAATGGCGTAGGGAAAAAATACACATACCGTTGTAATCGGGCGAGTTTCTACTTTCAGATGCAACAGGAATCTTTGGGTTACGTCAATCCGTTCGCGAGATATGGGAGTTTGAAGCTAAGAAATGGTTGAGAAGACAACAAATTTTTCGCACTTCTGCTGCTCCAAACGCTTAACCAGAATGGCCTAGGGAAAAAATACACATACCGTTGTAATCGGGCGAGATTCTACTTTCAGATACAATAGGAATTTTTGGGTTAGGTCAATCCGTTCGCGAGATATGGGAGTTTGAAGCTAAGAAATGGTTGAGAAGGCAAAAAATTTTTCGCAATTCTGCCGCGCCAAACGCTTAACCAGAATGGCCTAGGGAAAAAATACACATACCGTTGTAATCGGGCGAGTTTCTACTTGCAGATACAATAGGAATTTTTGGGTTAGGTCAATCCGTTCGCGAGATATGGGAGTTTGAAGCTAAGAAATGGTTGAGAAAGCAAAAAATTTTTCGCAATTCTGCCGCGACAAACGCTTAACCAGAATGGCCTAGGGAAAAAATACACATACCGTTGTAATCGGGCGAGTTTCTACTTTCAGACGCAGCAGGAACTTCTGGGTTTGGTCAATCCGTTCGCGAGATATGTGAGTTTGAAGCTAAGAAATGGTTGAGAAGACAACAAATTTTTCGCACTTCTGCTGCTCCAAACGCTTATCCAGAATGGCCTAGTGAAAAAATACACATAACGTTGTAATCGGGCGAGTTTCTACTTTCAGATGCAATAGGAAATTTTGGGTCACGTCAATCCGTTCGCGAGATATGGGAGTTTGAAGCTAAGAAATGGTTGAGAAGACAACAAATTTTTCGCACTTCTGCTGCTCCAAACGCTTAACCAGAATGGCCTAGGGAAAAAATACACATACCGCTCTAATCGGGCGAGTTTCTACTTTCAGGTGCAATAGGAATTTTTGGGTTATGTCAATCCGTTCGCGAGATATGGGACTTTGAAGCCAAGAAATGGTTGAGAAGGCAAAAAAATTTTCGCAATTCTGCTGCTCCATACACTTAACCAGAATGGCCTAGGGAAAAAATACAAATACCGTTGTAATCGGGCGAGTTTCTACTTTCAGATGCAATAGGAATTTTTGGGCTAGGTCAATCCGTTCGCGAGATATGGGAGTTTGAAGCTAAGAAATGGTTGAGAAGGCAACAAATTTTTCGCACTTCTGCTGCTCCAAACGCTTAACCAGAATGGCCTAGGGAAAAAATACACATACCGCTCTAATCGGGCGAGTTTCTACTTTCAGGTGCAATAGGAATTTTTGGGTTATGTCAATCCGTTCGCGAGATATGGGACTTTGAAGCCAAGAAATGGTTGAGAAGGCAAAAAAATTTTCGCAATTCTGCTGCTCCATACACTTAACCAGAATGGCCTAGGGAAAAAATACAAATACCGTTGTAATCGGGCGAGTTTCTACTTTCAGATGCAATAGGAATTTTTGGGCTAGGTCAATCCGTTCGCGAGATATGGGAGTTTGAAGCCAAGAAATGGTTGAGAAGGCAAAAAATTTTTCGCAATTCTGTTGCTCCAAACGCTTAACCAGAATGGCCTAGGGAAAAAATACACATACCGTTGTAATCGGGTGAGTTTGTACTTTCAGACGCCATAGGAATTTTTGGGTTAGGTCAATCCGTTCGCGAGATATGGGAGTTTGAAGCCAAGAAATGGTTGAGAAGGCAAGAAATTTTTCGCAATTCTGCTGCTCCAAACGCTTAACCAGAATGGCGTAGGGAAAAAATACACATACCGTTGTAATCGGGCGAGTTTCTACTTTCAGATGCAACAGGAATCTTTGGGTTACGTCAATCCGTTCGCGAGATATGGGAGTTTGAAGCTAAGAAATGGTTGAGAAGACAACAAATTTTTCGCACTTCTGCTGCTCCAAACGCTCAACCAGAATGGCCTAGGGAAAAAATACACATACCGTTGTAATCGGGCGAGTTTCTACTTTCAGATACAATAGGAATTTTTGGGTTAGGTCAATCCGTTCGCGAGATATGGGAGTTTGAAGCTAAGAAATGGTTGAGAAGGCAAAAAATTTTTCGCAATTCTGCCGCGCCAAACGCTTAACCAGAATGGCCTAGGGAAAAAATACACATACCGTTGTAATCGGGCGAGTTTCTACTTTCAGACGCAGTAGGAACTTCTGGGTTTGGTCAATCCGTTCGCGAGATATGGGAGTTTGAAACTAAGAAATGGTTGAGAAGACAACAAATTTTTCGCACTTCTGCTGCTCCAAACGCTTAACCAGAATGGCCTAGGGACAAAATACACATAACGTTGTAATCGGGCGAGTTTCTACTTTCAGATGCAATAGGAAATTTTGGGTCACGTCAATCCGTTCGCGAGATATGGGAGTTTGAAGCTAAGAAATGGTTGAGAAGACAACAAATTTTTCGCACTTCTGCTGCTCCAAACGCTTAACCAGAATGGCCTAGGGAAAAAATACACATACCGCTCTAATCGGGCGAGTGACTACTTTCAAGTGCAATAGGAATTTTTGGGTTATGTCAATCCGTTCGCGAGATATGGGACTTTGAAGCCAAGAAATGGTTGAGAAGGCAAAAAAATTTTCGCAATTCTGCTGCTCCATACACTTAACCAGAATGGCCTAGGGAAAAAATACAAATACCGTTGTAATCGGGCGAGTTTCTACTTTCAGATGCAATAGGAATTTTTGGGCTAGGTCGATCCGTTCGCGAGATATGGGAGTTTGAAGCCAAGAAATGGTTGAGAAGGCAAAAAATTTTTCGCAATTCTGTTGCTCCAAACGCTTAACCAGAATGGCCTAGGGAAAAAATACACATACCGTTGTAATCGGGTGAGTTTGTACTTTCAGACGCCATAGGAATTTTTGGGTTAGGTCAATCCGTTCGCGAGATATGGGAGTTTGAAGCCAAGAAATGGTTGAGAAGGCAAGAAATTTTTCGCAATTCTGCTGCTCCAAACGCTTAACCAGAATGGCGTAGGGAAAAAATACACATACCGTTGTAATCGGGCGAGTTTCTACTTTCAGATGCAACAGGAATCTTTGGGTTACGTCAATCCGTTCGCGAGATATGGGAGTTTGAAGCTAAGAAATGGTTGAGAAGACAACAAATTTTTCGCACTTCTGCTGCTCCAAACGCTTAACCAGAATGGCCTAGGGAAAAAATACACATACCGTTGTAATCGGGCGAGTTTCTACTTTCAGATACAATAGGAATTTTTGGGTTAGGTCAATCCGTTCGCGAGATATGGGAGTTTGAAGCTAAGAAATGGTTGAGAAGGCAAAAAATTTTTCGCAATTCTGCCGCGCCAAACGCTTAACCAGAATGGCCTAGGGAAAAAATACACATACCGTTGTAATCGGGCGAGTTTCTACTTTCAGACGCAGTAGGAACTTCTGGGTTTGGTCAATCCGTTCGCGAGATATGGGAGTTTGAAACTAAGAAATGGTTGAGAAGACAACAAATTTTTCGCACTTCTGCTGCTCCAAACGCTTAACCAGAATGGCCTAGGGACAAAATACACATAACGTTGTAATCGGGCGAGTTTCTACTTTCAGATGCAATAGGAAATTTTGGGTCACGTCAATCCGTTCGCGAGATATGGGAGTTTGAAGCTAAGAAATGGTTGAGAAGACAACAAATTTTTCGCACTTCTGCTGCTCCAAACGCTTAACCAGAATGGCCTAGGGAAAAAATACACATACCGCTCTAATCGGGCGAGTTTCTACTTTCAAGTGCAATAGGAATTTTTGGGTTATGTCAATCCGTTCGCGAGATATGGGACTTTGAAGCCAAGAAATGGTTGAGAAGGCAAAAAAATTTTCGCAATTCTGCTGCTCCATACACTTAACCAGAATGGCCTAGGGAAAAAATACAAATACCGTTGTAATCGGGCGAGTTTCTACTTTCAGATGCAATAGGAATTTTTGGGCTAGGTCGATCCGTTCGCGAGATATGGGAGTTTGAAGCCAAGAAATGGTTGAGAAGGCAAAAAATTTTTCGCAATTCTGTTGCTCCAAACGCTTAACCAGAATGGCCTAGGGAAAAAATACACATACCGTTGTAATCGGGCGAGATTCTACTTTCAGATGCAACAGGAATCTTTGGGTTACGTCAATCCGTTCGCGAGATATGGGAGTTTGAAGCTAAGAAATGGTTGAGAAGACAACAAATTTTTCGCACTTCTGCTGCTCCAAACGCTCAACCAGAATGGCCTAGGGAAAAAATACACATACCGTTGTAATCGGGCGAGTTTCTACTTTCAGATACAATAGGAATTTTTGGGTTAGGTCAATCCGTTCGCGAGATATGGGAGTTTGAAGCTAAGAAATGGTTGAGAAGGCAAAAAATTTTTCGCAATTCTGCCGCGCCAAACGCTTAACCAGAATGGCCTAGGGAAAAAATACACATACCGTTGTAATCGGGCGAGTTTCTACTTTCAGACGCAGTAGGAACTTCTGGGTTTGGTCAATCCGTTCGCGAGATATGGGAGTTTGAAACTAAGAAATGGTTGAGAAGACAACAAATTTTTCGCACTTCTGCTGCTCCAAACGCTTAACCAGAATGGCCTAGGGACAAAATACACATAACGTTGTAATCGGGCGAGTTTCTACTTTCAGATGCAATAGGAAATTTTGGGTCACGTCAATCCGTTCGCGAGATATGGGAGTTTGAAGCTAAGAAATGGTTGAGAAGACAACAAATTTTTCGCACTTCTGCTGCTCCAAACGCTTAACCAGAATGGCCTAGGGAAAAAATACACATACCGCTCTAATCGGGCGAGTGACTACTTTCAAGTGCAATAGGAATTTTTGGGTTATGTCAATCCGTTCGCGAGATATGGGACTTTGAAGCCAAGAAATGGTTGAGAAGGCAAAAAAATTTTCGCAATTCTGCTGCTCCATACACTTAACCAGAATGGCCTAGGGAAAAAATACAAATACCGTTGTAATCGGGCGAGTTTCTACTTTCAGATGCAATAGGAATTTTTGGGCTAGGTCGATCCGTTCGCGAGATATGGGAGTTTGAAGCCAAGAAATGGTTGAGAAGGCAAAAAATTTTTCGCAATTCTGTTGCTCCAAACGCTTAACCAGAATGGCCTAGGGAAAAAATACACATACCGTTGTAATCGGGTGAGTTTGTACTTTCAGACGCCATAGGAATTTTTGGGTTAGGTCAATCCGTTCGCGAGATATGGGAGTTTGAAGCCAAGAAATGGTTGAGAAGGCAAGAAATTTTTCGCAATTCTGCTGCTCCAAACGCTTAACCAGAATAGCGTAGGGAAAAAATACACATACCGTTGTAATCGGGCGAGTTTCTACTTTCAGATGCAACAGGAATCTTTGGGTTACGTCAATCCGTTCGCGAGATATGGGAGTTTGAAGCTAAGAAATGGTTGAGAAGACAACAAATTTTTCGCACTTCTGCTGCTCCAAACGCTTAACCAGAATGGCCTAGGGAAAAAATACACATACCGTTGTAATCGGGCGAGTTTCTACTTTCAGATACAATAGGAATTTTTGGGTTAGGTCAATCCGTTCGCGAGATATGGGAGTTTGAAGCTAAGAAATGGTTGAGAAGGCAAAAAATTTTTCGCAATTCTGCCGCGCCAAACGCTTAACCAGAATGGCCTAGGGAAAAAATACACATACCGTTGTAATCGGGCGAGTTTCTACTTTCAGACGCAGTAGGAACTTCTGGGTTTGGTCAATCCGTTCGCGAGATATGGGAGTTTGAAACTAAGAAATGGTTGAGAAGACAACAAATTTTTCGCACTTCTGCTGCTCCAAACGCTTAACCAGAATGGCCTAGGGACAAAATACACATAACGTTGTAATCGGGCGAGTTTCTACTTTCAGATGCAATAGGAAATTTTGGGTCACGTCAATCCGTTCGCGAGATATGGGAGTTTGAAGCTAAGAAATGGTTGAGAAGACAACAAATTTTTCGCACTTCTGCTGCTCCAAACGCTTAACCAGAATGGCCTAGGGAAAAAATACACATACCGCTCTAATCGGGCGAGTTTCTACTTTCAAGTGCAATAGGAATTTTTGGGTTATGTCAATCCGTTCGCGAGATATGGGACTTTGAAGCCAAGAAATGGTTGAGAAGGCAAAAAAATTTTCGCAATTCTGCTGCTCCATACACTTAACCAGAATGGCCTAGGGAAAAAATACAAATACCGTTGTAATCGGGCGAGTTTCTACTTTCAGATGCAATAGGAATTTTTGGGCTAGGTCGATCCGTTCGCGAGATATGGGAGTTTGAAGCCAAGAAATGGTTGAGAAGGCAAAAAATTTTTCGCAATTCTGTTGCTCCAAACGCTTAACCAGAATGGCCTAGGGAAAAAATACACATACCGTTGTAATCGGGTGAGTTTCTACTTTCAGACGCCATAGGAATTTTTGGGTTAGGTCAATCCGTTCGCGAGATATGGGAGTTTGAAGCCAAGAAATGGTTGAGAAGGCAAGAAATTTTTCGCAATTCTGCTGCTCCAAACGCTTAACCAGAATGGCGTAGGGAAAAAATACACATACCGTTGTAATCGGGCGAGTTTCTACTTTCAGATGCAACAGGAATCTTTGGGTTACGTCAATCCGTTCGCGAGATATGGGAGTTTGAAGCTAAGAAATGGTTGAGAAGACAACAAATTTTTCGCACTTCTGCTGCTCCAAACGCTTAACCAGAATGGCCTAGGGAAAAAATACACATACCGTTGTAATCGGGCGAGATTCTACTTTCAGATACAATAGGAATTTTTGGGTTAGGTCAATCCGTTCGCGAGATATGGGAGTTTGAAGCTAAGAAATGGTTGAGAAGGCAAAAAATTTTTCGCAATTCTGCCGCGCCAAACGCTTAACCAGAATGGCCTAGGGAAAAAATACACATACCGTTGTAATCGGGCGAGTTTCTACTTTCAGATACAATAGGAATTTTTGGGTTAGGTCAATCCGTTCGCGAGATATGGGAGTTTGAAGCTAAGAAATGGTTGAGAAGGCAAAAAATTTTTCGCAATTCTGCCGCGCCAAACGCTTAACCAGAATGGCCTAGGGAAAAAATACACATACCGTTGTAATCGGGCGAGTTTCTACTTTCAGACGCAGTAGGAACTTCTGGGTTTGGTCAATCCGTTCGCGAGATATGGGAGTTTGAAACTAAGAAATGGTTGAGAAGACAACAAATTTTTCGCACTTCTGCTGCTCCAAACGCTTAACCAGAATGGCCTAGGGACAAAATACACATAACGTTGTAATCGGGCGAGTTTCTACTTTCAGATGCAATAGGAAATTTTGGGTCACGTCAATCCGTTCGCGAGATATGGGAGTTTGAAGCTAAGAAATGGTTGAGAAGACAACAAATTTTTCGCACTTCTGCTGCTCCAAACGCTTAACCAGAATGGCCTAGGGAAAAAATACACATACCGCTCTAATCGGGCGAGTTTCTACTTTCAAGTGCAATAGGAATTTTTGGGTTATGTCAATCCGTTCGCGAGATATGGGACTTTGAAGCCAAGAAATGGTTGAGAAGGCAAAAAAATTTTCGCAATTCTGCTGCTCCATACACTTAACCAGAATGGCCTAGGGAAAAAATACAAATACCGTTGTAATCGGGCGAGTTTCTACTTTCAGATGCAATAGGAATTTTTGGGCTAGGTCGATCCGTTCGCGAGATATGGGAGTTTGAAGCCAAGAAATGGTTGAGAAGGCAAAAAATTTTTCGCAATTCTGTTGCTCCAAACGCTTAACCAGAATGGCCTAGGGAAAAAATACCCATACCGTTGTAATCGGGTGAGTTTCTACTTTCAGACGCCATAGGAATTTTTGGGTTAGGTCAATCCGTTCGCGAGATATGGGAGTTTGAAGCCAAGAAATGGTTGAGAAGGCAAGAAATTTTTCGCAATTCTGCTGCTCCAAACGCTTAACCAGAATGGCGTAGGGAAAAAATACACATACCGTTGTAATCGGGCGAGTTTCTACTTTCAGATGCAACAGGAATCTTTGGGTTACGTCAATCCGTTCGCGAGATATGGGAGTTTGAAGCTAAGAAATGGTTGAGAAGACAACAAATTTTTCGCACTTCTGCTGCTCCAAACGCTTAACCAGAATGGCCTAGGGAAAAAATACACATACCGTTGTAATCGGGCGAGATTCTACTTTCAGATACAATAGGAATTTTTGGGTTAGGTCAATCCGTTCGCGAGATATGGGAGTTTGAAGCTAAGAAATGGTTGAGAAGGCAAAAAATTTTTCGCAATTCTGCCGCGCCAAACGCTTAACCAGAATGGCCTAGGGAAAAAATACACATACCGTTGTAATCGGGCGAGTTTCTACTTGCAGATACAATAGGAATTTTTGGGTTAGGTCAATCCGTTCGCGAGATATGGGAGTTTGAAGCTAAGAAATGGTTGAGAAAGCAAAAAATTTTTCGCAATTCTGCCGCGACAAACGCTTAACCAGAATGGCCTAGGGAAAAAATACACATACCGTTGTAATCGGGCGAGTTTCTACTTTCAGACGCAGCAGGAACTTCTGGGTTTGGTCAATCCGTTCGCGAGATATGGGAGTTTGAAGCTAAGAAATGGTTGAGAAGACAACAAATTTTTCGCACTTCTGCTGCTCCAAACGCTTATCCAGAATGGCCTAGTGAAAAAATACACATAACGTTGTAATCGGGCGAGTTTCTACTTTCAGATGCAATAGGAAATTTTGGGTCACGTCAATCCGTTCGCGAGATATGGGAGTTTGAAGCTAAGAAATGGTTGAGAAGACAACAAATTTTTCGCACTTCTGCTGCTCCAAACGCTTAACCAGAATGGCCTAGGGAAAAAATACACATACCGCTCTAATCGGGCGAGTTTCTACTTTCAGGTACAATAGGAATTTTTGGGTTATGTCAATCCGTTCGCGAGATATGGGACTTTGAAGCCAAGAAATGGTTGAGAAGGCAAAAAAATTTTCGCAATTCTGCTGCTCCATACACTTAACCAGAATGGCCTAGGGAAAAAATACAAATACCGTTGTAATCGGGCGAGTTTCTACTTTCAGATGCAATAGGAATTTTTGGGCTAGGTCAATCCGTTCGCGAGATATGGGAGTTTGAAGCCAAGAAATGGTTGAGAAGGCAAAAAATTTTTCGCAATTCTGTTGCTCCAAACGCTTAACCAGAATGGCCTAGGGAAAAAATACACATACCGTTGTAATCGGGTGAGTTTGTACTTTCAGACGCCATAGGAATTTTTGGGTTAGGTCAATCCGTTCGCGAGATATGGGAGTTTGAAGCCAAGAAATGGTTGAGAAGGCAAGAAATTTTTCGCAATTCTGCTGCTCCAAACGCTTAACCAGAATGGCGTAGGGAAAAAATGCACATACCGTTGTAATCGGGCGAGTTTCTACTTTCAGATGCAACAGGAATCTTTGGGTTACGTCAATCCGTTCGCGAGATATGGGAGTTTGAAGCTAAGAAATGGTTGAGAAGACAACAAATTTTTCGCACTTCTGCTGCTCCAAACGCTCAACCAGAATGGCCTAGGGAAAAAATACACATACCGTTGTAATCGGGCGAGTTTCTACTTTCAGATACAATAGGAATTTTTGGGTTAGGTCAATCCGTTCGCGAGATATGGGAGTTTGAAGCTAAGAAATGGTTGAGAAGGCAAAAAATTTTTCGCAATTCTGCCGCGCCAAACGCTTAACCAGAATGGCCTAGGGAAAAAATACACATACCGTTGTAATCGGGCGAGTTTCTACTTTCAGACGCAGTAGGAACTTCTGGGTTTGGTCAATCCGTTCGCGAGATATGGGAGTTTGAAACTAAGAAATGGTTGAGAAGACAACAAATTTTTCGCACTTCTGCTGCTCCAAACGCTTAACCAGAATGGCCTAGGGACAAAATACACATAACGTTGTAATCGGGCGAGTTTCTACTTTCAGATGCAATAGGAAATTTTGGGTCACGTCAATCCGTTCGCGAGATATGGGAGTTTGAAGCTAAGAAATGGTTGAGAAGACAACAAATTTTTCGCACTTCTGCTGCTCCAAACGCTTAACCAGAATGGCCTAGGGAAAAAATACACATACCGCTCTAATCGGGCGAGTTTCTACTTTCAAGTGCAATAGGAATTTTTGGGTTATGTCAATCCGTTCGCGAGATATGGGACTTTGAAGCCAAGAAATGGTTGAGAAGGCAAAAAAATTTTCGCAATTCTGCTGCTCCATACACTTAACCAGAATGGCCTAGGGAAAAAATACAAATACCGTTGTAATCGGGCGTGTTTCTACTTTCAGATGCAATAGGAATTTTTGGGCTAGGTCGATCCGTTCGCGAGATATGGGAGTTTGAAGCCAAGAAATGGTTGAGAAGGCAAAAAATTTTTCGCAATTCTGTTGCTCCAAACGCTTAACCAGAATGGCCTAGGGAAAAAATACACATACCGTTGTAATCGGGTGAGTTTGTACTTTCAGACGCCATAGGAATTTTTGGGTTAGGTCAATCCGTTCGCGAGATATGGGAGTTTGAAGCCAAGAAATGGTTGAGAAGGCAAGAAATTTTTCGCAATTCTGCTGCTCCAAACGCTTAACCAGAATGGCGTAGGGAAAAAATACACATACCGTTGTAATCGGGCGAGTTTCTACTTTCAGATGCAACAGGAATCTTTGGGTTACGTCAATCCGTTCGCGAGATATGGGAGTTTGAAGCTAAGAAATGGTTGAGAAGACAACAAATTTTTCGCACTTCTGCTGCTCCAAACGCTTAACCAGAATGGCCTAGGGAAAAAATACACATACCGTTGTAATCGGGCGAGTTTCTACTTTCAGATACAATAGGAATTTTTGGGTTAGGTCAATCCGTTCGCGAGATATGGGAGTTTGAAGCTAAGAAATGGTTGAGAAGGCAAAAAATTTTTCGCAATTCTGCCGCGCCAAACGCTTAACCAGAATGGCCTAGGGAAAAAATACACATACCGTTGTAATCGGGCGAGTTTCTACTTTCAGACGCAGTAGGAACTTCTGGGTTTGGTCAATCCGTTCGCGAGATATGGGAGTTTGAAACTAAGAAATGGTTGAGAAGACAACAAATTTTTCGCACTTCTGCTGCTCCAAACGCTTAACCAGAGTGGCCTAGGGAAAAAATACAAATACCGTTGTAATCGGGCGAGTTTCTACTTTCAGATGCAATAGGAATTTTTGGGTTAGGTCAATCCGTTCGCGAGATATGGGAGTTTGAAGCCAAGAAATGGTTGAGAAGGCAAAAAATTTTTCGCAATTCTGTTGCTCCAAACGCTTAACCAGAATGGCCTAGGGAAAAAATACACATACCGTTGTAATCGGGTGGGTTTCTACTTTCAGATGCCATAGGAATTTTTGGGTTATGTCAATCCGTTCGCGAGATATGGGAGTTTGAAGCCAAGAAATGGTTGAGAAGACAACAAATTTTTCGCACTTCTGCTGCTCCAAACGCTTAACCAGAATGGCCTAGGGAAAAAATACACATAACGTTGTAATCGGGCGAGTTTCTACTTTCAGATGCAATAGGAATTTCTGGGTTAGGTAAATCCGTTCGCGAGATATGGGAGTTTGAAGACAAGAAATGGTTGAGAAGGCAAAAAACTTTTCGCACTTCTGCTGCTCCAAACGCTTAACCAGAATGGCCTAGGGAAAAAATACACATACCGTTGTAATCGGGCGAGTTCCTACTTTCAGACGCAGCAGGAACTTCTGGGTTTGGTCAATCCGTTCGCGAGATATGGGAGTTTGAAGCTAAGAAATGGTTGAGAAGACAACAAATTCTTCACACTTCTGCTGCTCCAAACGCTTAACCAGAACGGCCTAGGGAAAAAATACACATACCGTTGTAATCGGGTGAGTTTCTACTTTCAGATGCCATAGGAATTTTTGGGTTGCGTCAATCCGTTCGCGAGATATGGGAGTTTGAAGCCAAGAAATGGTTGAGAAGGCAAGAAATTTTTCGCAATTCTGCTGCTCCAAACGCTTAACCAGAACGGCCTAGGGAAAAATACACATAGCGCTGTAATCGGGCGAGTTTCTACTTTCAGACGCAACAGGAATTTTTGGGTTGGGTCAATCCGTTCGCGAGATATGGGAGTTTGAAGCCAAGAAATGGTTGAGAAGGCAAAAAATTTTTCGCAATTCTGCTGCTCCAAACGCTTAACCAGAATGGCCTAGGGAAAAAACACACATACCGTTGTAATCGGGCGAGTTTCTACTTTCAGATGCAATAGGAATTTTTGGGTTATGTCAATCCGTTCGCGAGATATGGGACTTTGAAGCCAAGAAATGGTTCAGAAGACAACAAATTTTTCGCACTTCTGCTGCTCCAAACGCTTAACCAGAATGGCCTAGGGAAAAAATACGCATACCGCTGTTATCGGGCGAGACTCTACTTTCAGACGCAGCAGGAATTTTTGGGTTCGGTCAATCCGTTCGCGAGATATGGGACTTTGAAGCTAAGAAATGGTTGAGGAGACAACAAATTTTTCGCACTTCTGCTGCTCCAAACGCTTAACCAGAATGGCCTAGGGAAAAAATACGCATACCGTTGTAATCGGGCGAGTTTCTACTTTCAGACGCAGCAGGAATTTTTGGGTTTGTCAATCCGTTCGCGAGATATGGGACTTTGAAGCTAAGAAATGGTTGAGAAAGCAAAAAATTTTTCGCAATTCTGCCGCGACAAACGCTTAACCAGAATGCCCTAGGGAAAAAATACACATACCGTTGTAATCGGGCGAGTTTCTACTTTCAGACGCAGCAGGAACTTCTGGGTTTGGTCAATCCGTTCGCGAGATATGGGAGTTTGAAGCTAAGAAATGGTTGAGAAGACAACAAATTTTTCGCACTTCTGCTGCTCCAAACGCTTAACCAGAATGGCCTAGGGAAAAAATACACATAACGTTGTAATCGGGCGAGTTTCTACTTTCAGATGCAATAGGAAATTTTGGGTCACGTCAATCCGTTCGCGAGATATGGGAGTTTGAAGCTAAGAAATGGTTGAGAAGACAACAAATTTTTCGCACTTCTGCTGCTCCAAACGCTTAACCAGAATGGCCTAGGGAAAAAATACACATAACGTTGTAATCGGGCGAGTTTCTACTTTCAGATGCAATAGGAAATTTTGGGTCACGTCAATCCGTTCGCGAGATATGGGAGTTTGAAGCTAAGAAATGGTTGAGAAGGCAAAAAAATTTTCGCAATTCTGCTGCTCCATACACTTAACCAGAATGGCCTAGGGAAAAAATACAAATACCGTTGTAATCGGGCGAGTTTCTACTTTCAGATGCAATAGGAATTTTTGGGCTAGGTCAATCCGTTCGCGAGATATGGGAGTTTGAAGCCAAGAAATGGTTGAGAAGGCAAAAAATTTTTCGCAATTCTGTTGCTCCAAACGCTTAACCAGAATGGCCTAGGGAAAAAATACACATACCGTTGTAATCGGGTGAGTTTCTACTTTCAGACGCAACAGGAATTTTTGGGTTGCGTCAATCCGTTCGCGAGATATGGGAGTTTGAAGCCAAGAAATGGTTGAGAAGGCAAGAAATTTTTCGCAATTCTGCTGCTCCAAACGCTTAACCAGAACGGCCTAGGGAAAAATACACATAGCGCTGTAATCGGGCGAGTTTCTACTTTCAGGACGCAACAGGAATTTTTGGGTTTGGGTCAATCCGTTCGCGAGATATGGGAGTTTGAAGCCAAGAAATGGTTGAGAAGGCAAAAAATTTTTCGCAATTCTGCTGCTCCAAACGCTTAACCAGAATGGCCTAGGGAAAAAACACACATACCGTTGTAATCGGTGCGAGTTTCTACTTTCAGATGCAATAGGAATTTTTGGGTTATGTCAATCCGTTCGCGAGATATGGGGACTTTGAAGCCAAGAAATGGTTCAGAAGACAACAAATTTTTCGCACTTCTGCTGCTCCAAACGCTTAACCAGAATGGCCTAGGGAAAAAATACGCATACCGCTGTTATCGGGCGAGACTCTACTTTCAGACGCAGCAGGAATTTTTGGGTTCGGTCAATCCGTTCGCGAGATATGGGACTTTGAAGCTAAGAAATGGTTGAGGAGACAACAAATTTTTCGCACTTCTGCTGCTCCAAACGCTTAACCAGAATGGGCCTAGGGAAAAAATACGCATACCGTTGTAATCGGGCGAGTTTCTACTTTCAGACGCAGCAGGAATTTTTGGGTTTGTCAATCCGTTCGCGAGATATGGGACTTTGAAGCTAAGAAATGGTTGAGAAAGCAAAAAAATTTTTCGCAATTCTGCCGCGACAAACGCTTAACCAGAATGGCCTAGGGAAAAAATACACATACCGTTGTAATCGGGCGAGTTTCTACTTTCAGACGCAGCAGGAACTTCTGGGTTTGGTCAATCCGTTCGCGAGATATGGGAGTTTGAAGCTAAGAAATGGTTGAGAAGACAACAAATTTTTTCGCACTTCTGCTGCTCCAAACGCTCTAACCAGAATGGCCTAGGGAAAAAATACACATAACGTTGTAATCGGGCGAGTTTCTACTTTCAGATGCAATAGGAAATTTTGGGTCACGTCAATCCGTTCGCGAGATATGGGAGTTTGAAGCTAAGAAATGGTTGAGAAGACAACAAATTTTTCGCACTTCTGCTGCTCCAAACGCTTAACCAGAATGGGCCTAGGGAAAAAATACACATAACGTTGTAATCGGGCGAGTTTCTACTTTCAGATGCAATAGGAAATTTTGGGTCACGTCAATCCGTTCGCAGAGATATGGGAGTTTGAAGCTAAGAAATGGTTGAGAAGGCAAAAAATTTTCGCAATTCTGCTGCTCCATACACTTAACCAGAATGGCCTAGGGAAAAAAATACAAATACCGTTGTAATCGGGCGAGTTTCTACTTTCAGATGCAATAGGAATTTTGGGCTAGGTCAATCCGTTCGCGAGATATGGGAGTTTTGAAGCCAAGAAATGGTTGAGAAGGCCAAAAATTTTTCGCAATTCTGTTGCTCCAAACGCTTAACCAGAATGGCCTAGGGAAAAAATAACACATACCGTTGTAATCGGGTGAGTTTCTACTTTCAGACGCCATAGGAATTTTTGGGTTAGGTCAATCCGTTCGCGAGATATGGGAGTTTGAAGCCAAGAAATGGTTGAGAAGGCAAGAAATTTTTCGCAATTCTGCTGCTCCAAACGCTTAACCAGAATGGCGTAGGGAAAAAATACACATACCGTTGTAATCGGGCGAGTTTCTACTTTCAGATGCAACAGGAATCTTTGGGTTACGTCAATCCGTTCGCGAGATATGGGAGTTTGAAGCTAAGAAATGGTTGAGAAGACAACAAATTTTTCGCACTTCTGCTGCTCCAAACGCTTAACCAGAATGGCCTAGGGAAAAAATACACATACCGTTGTAATCGGGCGAGTTTCTACTTTCAGATACAATAGGAATTTTTGGGTTAGGTCAATCCGTTCGCGAGATATGGGAGTTTGAAGCTAAGAAATGTTGAGAAGGCAAAAAATTTTTCGCAATTCTGCCGCGCCAACACGCTTAACCAGAATGGCCTAGGGAAAAAATACAAATACCGTTGTAATCGGGCGAGTTTCTACTTTCAGATGCAATAGGAATTTTTGGGTTAGGTCAATCCGTTCGCGAGATATGGGAGTTTGAAGCCAAGAAATGGTTGAGAAGGCAAAAAATTTTTCGCAATTCTGTTGCTCCAAACGCTTAACCAGAATGGCCTAGGGAAAAAATAACACATACCGTTGTAATCGGGTGAGTTTCTACTTTCAGATGCCATAGGAATTTTTGGGTTATGTCAATCCGTTCGCGAGATATGGGAGTTTGAAGCCAAGAAATGGTTGAGAAGACAACAAATTTTTCGCACTTCTGCTGCTCCAAACGCTTAACCAGAATGGCCTAGGGAAGAAATACACATAACGTTGTAATCGGGCGAGTTCCTACTTTCAGACGCAGCAGGAACTTCTGGGTTTGGTCAATCCGTTCGCGAGATATGGGAGTTTGAAGATAAGAAATGGTTGAGAAGACAACAAATTCTTCACACTTCTGCTGCTCCAAACGCTTAACCAGAATGGCCTAGGGAAAAAATACACATACCGTTGTAATCGGGTGAGTTTCTACTTTCAGATGCCATAGGAATTTTTGGGTTGGGTCAATCCGTTCGCGAGATAATGGGAGTTTGAAGCCAAGAAATGGTTGTGAAGGCAAGAAATTTTTCGCAATTCTGCTGCTCCAAACGCTTAACCAGAACGGCCTAGGGAAAAATAACACATAGCCCTGTAATCGGCGAGTTTCTACTTTCAGACGCAACAGGAATTTTTGGGTTGGGTCAATCCGTTCGCGAGATATGGGAGTTTGAGCCAAGAAATGGTTGAGAAGGCAAAAAAATTTTCGCAATTCTGCTGCTCCAAACGCTTAACCAGAATGCCTAGGGAAAAAATACACATACCGTTGTAATCGGGCGAGTTTTCTACTTTCAGATGCAATAGGAATTTTTGGGTTATGTCAATCCGTTCGCGAGATATGGGACTTTGAAGCCAAGAAATGGTTCAGAAGACAACAATATTTTTCGCACTTCTGCTGCTCCAAACGCTTTAACCAGAATGGCCTAGGGAAAAAATACGCATACCGCTGTTATCGGGCGAGACTCCACTTTCAGACGCAGCAGGAATTTTTGGGTTCGGTCATCCGTTCGCGAGATATGGGACTTTGAAGCTAAGAAATGGTTGAGGAGACAACAAATTTTTCGCACTTCTGCTGCTCCAAAACGCTTAACCAGAATGGCCTAGGGAAAAAATACGCATACCGTTGTAATCGGGCGAGTTATCTACTTTCAGACGCAGCAGGAATTTTTGGGTTGTCAATCCGTTCGCGAGATATGGGACTTTTGAAGCTAAGAAATGGTTGAGGAGGCAAAAAATTTTTCGCAATTCTGCTGCTCCAAACGCTTAACCAGAATGGCCTCGGGAAAAATACACATACCGCTGTAATGGGGCGAGTTTCTACTTTCAGATGCAATAGGAATTTTCGGTTAGGTCAATCCGTTCGCGAGATATGGGAGTTTGAAGCCAAGAAATGGTTGAGAAGGCAAAAAATTTTTCGCAATTCTGCTGCTCCAAGCAGCTTAACCAGAATGCCCTAGGGAAAAAATACGCATATCGTTGTAATCGGGCGAGTTCCTACTTTCAGACGCAGCAGGAACTTTCTGGGTTTGGTCAATCCGTTCGCGAGATATGGGAGTTTGAAGCTAAGAAATGGTGAGGAAGACAACAAATTTTCGCACTTCTGCTGCTCCATACGCTTAACCAGAGTGGCCTAGGGAAAAAATACACATACCGTTGTAATCGGGCGAGTTTCTACTTTCAGACGCAGCAGGAATTTTGGGTTTGGTCAATCCGTTCGCGAGATATGGGAGTTTGAAGCTAAGAAATGGTTGAGAAGACAACAAATTTTTTCGCAATTCTGCTGCTCCAAATGCTTAACCAGAATGGACTAGGGAAAAAAAATACACATAGCGTTGTAATCGGGCGAGTTTTCTACTTTCAGAAGCAACAGGAATTTTTGGGTTAGGTCAATCCGTTCCCGAGATATGGGAGTTTGAAGCAAGAAATGGTTGGAAAGGCAAAAAATTTTTCGCAATTCTGCTGCTCCAAACGCTTAACCAGAATGGCCTAGGGAAAAAATACACATACCGTGGTAATCGGGCGAGTTTCTACTTTCAGATGCAACAGGAATTTTTGGGTTAGGTCAATCCGTTCGCGAGATATGGGACCTTTGAAGCTAAGAAATGGTTGAGGAGGCAAAAAATTTTTCGCAATTCTGCTGCTCCAAACGCTTAACCAGAATGGCCTCGGGAAAAATACACATACCGCTGTAATGGGGCGAGTTTCCTACTTTCAGATGCAATATGGAATTTTTCGGTAGGTCAATCCGTTCGCGAGATATGGGAGTTTGAAGCCAAGAAATGGTTGAGAAGGGCAAAAAATTTTTCGCAATTCTGCTGCTCCAAGCGCTTAACCAGAATGCCCTAGGGAAAAAATACGCATATCGTTGTAATCGGGCGAGTTCCTACTTTCAGACGCAGCAGGAACTTCTGGGTTTGGTCAATCCGTTTCGCGGAGATATGGGAGTTTGAAGCTAAGAAATGGTTGAGAAGACAACAAATTTTTCGCACTTCTGCTGCTCCATACGCTTAACCAGAGCGGCCTAGGGAAAAAATACACATACCGTTGTAATCGGGTGAGTTTCTACTTTCAGATGCCATAGGAATTTTTGGGTTGCGTCAATCCGTTCGCGAGATATGGGAGTTTGAAGCCAAGAAATGGTTGAGAAGGCAAGAAATTTTTCGCAATTCTGCTGCTCCAAACGCTTAACCAGAACGGCCTAGGAAAAATACACATAGCGCTGTAATCGGGCGAGTTTCTACTTTCAGACGCAACAGGAATTTTTGGGTTGGGTCAATCCCGTTCGCGAGATATGGGAGTTTGAAGCCAAGAAATGGTTGAGAAGGCAAAAAATTTTTCGCAATTCTGCTGCTCCAAAACGCTTAACACAGAATGGCCTAGGGAAAAAATACACATACCGTTGTAATCGGGCGAGTTTCTACTTTCAGATGCAATAGGAATTATTTGGGTTATTGTCAATCCGTTCGCGAGATATGGGACTTTGAAGCCAAGAAATGGTTTCAGAAGACAACAAATTTTTCGCACTTCTGCTGCTCCAAACGCTTAACCAGAATGGGCCTAGTGGAAAAAATACGCATACCGCTGTTATCGGGGCGAGACTCTACTTTCAGACGCAGCAGGGAATTTTTGGGTTCGGTCAATCCGTTCGCGAGATATGGGACTTTGAAGCTAAGAAATGGTTGAGGAGACAACAAATTTTTCGCACTTCTGCTGCTCCAAACGCTTAACCAGAATGGCCTAGGGGAAAAAATACGCATTACCGTTGTAATCGGGCGAGTTCTACTTTCAGACGCCAGCAGGAATTTTTGGGTTTGTCAATCCGTTCGCGAGATATGGGACTTTGAAGCTAAGAAATGGTTGAGAAAGCAAAAAATTTTTCGCAATTCTGCCGCGACCAACGCTTAACCAGAATGGCCTAGGGAAAAAATACACATACCGTTGTAATCGGGCGAGTTTCTACTTTCAGACGCAGCAGGAACTTCTGGGTATTGGTCAATCCGTTCGCGAGATATGGGAGTTTGAAGCTAAGAAATGGTTGAGAAGACAACAAATTTTTCGCACTTCTGCTGCTCCAAACGCTTAACAGAATGGCCTAGGGAAAAAATACACATAACGTTGTAATCGGGCGAGTTTCTACTTTCAGATGCAATAGGAAATTTTGGGTCACGTCAATCCGTTCGCGAGATATGGGAGTTTGAAGCTAAGAAATGGTTGAGCAGGACAACAAATTTTTCGCACTTCTGCTGCTCCCAAACGCTTAACCAGAATGGCCTAGGGAAAAAATACACATAACGTTGTAATCGGGGGC